>NC_056728.1:1890752733-1891005233 GCF_019279795.1 Protopterus annectens | reverse complement strand
CACAGCTGGTGATTCTTTCTTTGCAAACTCTGTAAGTAGATCCTGGAACTCTATTCCAGCTGATATTACCTTACTTTCCACCTTAGGTCAATTTAAAACTAGACTCAAACAACATTTGTCACTTAACTGGCTATGTCAATGTATCAAGCCTGGCTAACTCGAATGTGTAAAAATCTGTTAACCAGTTTACTGTGTAATTTAATTTAATCCTGACTTGTGCTCAGGACTAACTGTAACCTGTGGAACTTGTTTAACTTGCTTACGTATGTAATCTCTGTAAATAGTCTGTTTGTAATATGTAATGCTGGTATTATGTAATGCTGTATCTGCTTACCCTTGGAGCTTTTCTCCCCGGGCCTCCGCTGAAAATGGACATGCATCCAGTTGGACTATCCCGGTCAACAAATGTAAAATAAAATAAAAAAATAAAATAAAAATAAAGAGTGAGAGAGAGAGAGATTGAGTGAAAGAAAGCTAAAGGCCAAGCCAAAGGCAAAGGAAAAAAAAAAAACAAAAGAAAAAAAATCAAGCAAACTATCCAGAACAGACATCATTCCCACAACAGGTATGTGAAGTATATATGCATGTAATTGACTGTAGTACTTGGTCCATAATAATGGGATAGATGATGTGGAATGATTTACATGTGCCATCAGGTGTTGTTGTCATAATGATATCCAGCTGAAAAACTGCTATGGACAATAGTGTCTGTCCCTGTGGGTAGTGGGCCATACCCATCAACTATGCAGAGCAGCCCTGACTGACAAGATGTAAGTCATCATAGAGTGTGTTGTGCAATGGAAAACATGTATATTACTGTGGCCAATAGCTGGTGGTGGAAGTAATGTCATTATGAGGGACACGTGGGTTCCACAGCCCATCACTTGCAGGACACTCAAGTTAACAATTAATGTAGCATGCTGAAATGCCTTAGGTGTGTAATAGGCTTACCTGCAATCTGTCTCTATATATACCCCTCTAATATTAGGATGTGTTGATATGTGGCACCTGTCTGTGTTGTAGCAAGGCAGAACAGTACAGCTGTGCAGGAAGGACAGTTAGAGAGTATGGACCTGAAGTCTGAATGCACTATATATATATATATATATATATATATATATATATATATATATATATATATATATATATATAAAATATACATATGCATATGTCTGTGTATATCTATCTATCTATATATATATATATATATATATATATATATATATATATATATACAGATCTACTTCAGTAGATCAAACTTTTACAAGTTCGAACCACATATGGCTGAGACCATTTGTTGGAACTCGTAAAAGTTTGAACACTAAAATAACAACACATAAAACAAACAAAAAACACAAAACTAAATGTCTATAGCAGGGGGGGCTATGCCCGACATGCACCCGCCACACCCCTTACATAAATATACTAACTCCGAGATCGCACTACATTGCAGAAATGGAAAGTCTTCCCTTTTCGCTCTGCACAGAGATCTCCATTCAGTCCGATTGAACGTTTACAAGTTAGAACATATGATCTCGGCCATATGTGGTTCGAACTTGTAAACATTCGATCGACTTAAGGGGACCCATATAAACACATATATACAACTCATAATATATATCCATACATCTATCGATATATAAATATATATATATATATATATATATATATGTGTGTGTGTGTGTGTGTACATATATACAAACACACACACACATATGTATATAAATACATGTCCCCTATATATATATATATATATATATATATATATATATATATACAGCAGTAAGTGTGTGCAACATGGATGGTTATGTCATGTGTGAACCCCTTGATGGGACCACATTGCCCTTTTCTGTGCAGGTGGGTTTGGGAATTTGGGGAAGGATAGCAGGTATATTTGTGGAGGTGGTTTGGGTTGGTAGATAGAAGAAACAGCCTACAGGGGTGGTATATGACACATATGGTGAGTAAACACCCCGGATGGTGAGTGTCATCTGCAGTTTGGAAGCCCCATGAGCCTAAATATGGAAACAATGGGAACAAAGCACCCACCCATTACTAGTCACAACATCAGCTTCACGGTCCTGAAGGTGCCTGGGCTGGAGGTTGAGCAGGAGGAGCATGTGAACCCTGTGATTGTGTACTGAGGGTCTCTGTAGCACATCTTCCAAGTCTCTGTAGAGCTCCCTATGCACCAGACCCTGGACCTGACCTCTAGTGACAGATCATGTCTGTGTGTGCCTCCGGGAGTAACACCATCCCCTGAGGTGGTTCCGCCTGAAGGTAGTGCAGGACCAGTAGATGAGGATGCCCCAGTGTGGGTCCCATATGTGATGTGGTGTGGTAACATAGCCAGATGAGGTGGGAGAGGTGGTTGTGCTGGCAACTGTTCCCTAAACATGCCATTGTGTCACTGTTATAGAACATATGTGGATAGTAATAGTCCACACATTCCCGGATAATGTCCAACAGCATACATAGATATCGCCGATAACACATAACAGCAGATGTGCAGCAATCACATAGCAAACAGACCACATGCATATATGGAAACATAGTGGCGCTTACAATGGCATGCAGATGACATTGTCCATAACAGGCCAGAAATGATAGAGTCCCCACAGGGAAAATGGCTACAAATACATAGCACAAAGTGTGGTACAATACAATATATGTCCCAATGGTAGGTATGCTATAGCCATACCTATTGAGTCATGTGATCAGTTTGTTGCTGCAGATATGGTGGGAGGGAGACAGAGATGTATATTAAGAACTATCGTAACTTTGTTGTATGAGTTGCTCAGACCTGTTTCCATCTTTATGTCTTTCAGGCAAGATGTCACATGACAGACTACCTGTCTATTCAGCAGATGAAAATGAAGTCATCATCACACACCTGGTACAGCACTACCAGGCGCTGTTTGGCAGAACAGCCCATGAGCTGCAGGAGCGGACCACCCTGTGGAATGATTTTATCCACAGGGTCAATGATGGCCTGCATAGCCACAGTTATGGGCAGATCTGGCATCATTGCAATGACCTACTTCGCAATGCCCGTCAGTGTGCTGCTGCAGTCTGGGGGGTATCATCTCACAACAGGGGGGTCATGCTATCCATCTGCCCCTGACACATGTTGAGGAGCTCCTTGTCAGCCTTGTGGCACCTGCTCACCCGCACAAACAACTGGCAGAGAGTATAGTGGTGGTGAGTGCAGGTAAGGCCACATGGCACATCAGTAGAACACTGTTTTGCATCCATCTGCATCTGTACAGGTAGATCATGCATATGTGAGATGACATATATATAGTCTGCTTCTGCATAGTAGTAATAAACAGATGTGCATAAGCTGTAAAATTGTGGACTTGTACTGTTGATGTACTGTAATGCTGCAACCTCTCTGTACCAATGCCACAGCTGTGGTTACTGACATCACATCTCTGGTATAAGTCCCTCTGGTATACCTCCAAGGCAGCAGCCTGTAGCTGGGGAATATGTTTTTTGTTCAGGCTTGTCAATACACTGGTCATGTTATGGCTATGATATATATCCATGCACACATTTATCACACCTACCCATAATGCATGCCATACATGTTCACATATTGTCGCTGGTAGCTGCACTGCATCACAGTGGTGACCATGATGGTGTATCTGAAGGGTATGTCAGGATCCTGCAATATAACTAACATCCTATCATTGCAAAATGTGTCCACAGAGATGAACATAATGGTGGGACAAATGGCCTACAGTAGGGACATGTGTGAAACATCACTCTTATACAGTGCTACAACAGTGTATATACCAGTATTACAATGGCAACTGTTACAGATCTACATTACGGCATATCATAATACTGCAGTCCACAACCCTTAAAACCTTCAATGTGGTCCCAACATGAGCAATGAGTATGTAATATGGAATCGTAGGTTAGGGCAGCAAATATGGAGAATATATACATTCATAAATACTGGAAGCATATGTGTGCACACACTCCAGATAAAATATAGTGGAAACAGCTATTGAGGTACTCACTGCATGCATTAGTCATGGAAATGCACCTTCCAGCAAGTACATATCACCAATGTCACACCACGTATTGGTCTGCTGTCCAAGATGTTTGGCCATCAAATGTGCACACTTACCTGCAACAGAGGCAGCTGTGGCTTGCACACATCTTACATGACATGGCATGGGCCCCAAACCCAACAGGTAACACCCATGAGCTGGATATGTAGCCATACCTCACCATTGCACATACCATGGCAAACAGTGCAGACAGTCATTTATGTGACAAGGATGTATGAGACAGGAATGATGTAGGAAATAAACAGATGCTCAACCAAGACAGATGATGTCACATGTAGCAAACTGGTCATGCAGGCTGCCTAGTGACATGCCACAACACTGAAGGGGTTATATGAATGTCTAGCAAGTACTGGCTGTGCAGTACCCATGTCAGAAATTGCCTAGACTCTGCAAGCATTTGGCCTATTGGCTAGGGTAATCAGATGTGACAGTTGTACAACAGGAAACATCAGCCTCTCTACAGGTAGCGTATGCATAACAGAAGAGGACCCCAAAAGTCATGCATTGCAATGTGTACTGGTGTTCCATGACCACATTGGAAACCTACAGCCAGTATCATATAAGATACATGTGCTGCCAAACCAATGCCTCACCCCACCTCAGACCCACCATTTCTATCTGTACCACGCCAGTTCCAGTGTACACCTGTATATTTGCCATTCATTAGCTGTGACTAGGCTGTTACACGTGGTATTCAGTGTTTGGGATACTGCAAATTGACACACATGTGTAGGCCATAGTTGTCAAGCATCTGCAAAAAGGCTGAAGGTGGAGAGGGGGTGTCATAATGACACATCAGTGCACTGCAGCAGGGATCCTAAGGATGCTATGAATGGCTGTATCTGCACACAGTCAGGGTCAGGAACTGTGGTAGACGTAACCCTGACTCCACAGCAATAGTGATGGCAGTGTGTGAACTCCAAAGGATGCACACATGAGTTAACCTTGCAATCATGCAGAGTTGGGGGACATGTGTAGTGCAGACTGACCATATACTGGCAAATGCTGATGGCCCATGCTAGTATACCCCTGCCAGTAATAGTGACTGTTATAGTACACATAACAGTAGGTGCAACAAACCCTCATGATAAGGGCTTGTACACATATGCACCCACGAAGTGTATGCATCACGGTCAGTATCAGCACAACTAACACATTTATTAGACACTGCATTTGATTGTACAGTACATATGTCACCTATCAGGCTCATGTAATGTTAACATATGCGGTGATGTGGTCCCATGGCATATCAAGGAAGATGGTGTCATATCAATAAGGGTGTGTACACTCCCCATAGCCACAGTAAGGTTTGATGGTTGTCAGTGTAATAGTATCATATTGGTCATAGATGCACCGCTGATGTTGACATCTGTAAATCGGACATCGGGCATATGTCCACATATCATCCCAGGTATGTGTCAGACAAACACATAGGGTCTGTGAGCATTAGAGCAGACATAACTGACACAGTAATACACATTCAGCAATGGTGTGTTCACGTGTGAGGTATGGTGCACCATACATGGCAGGGTGCAGAACAGGTGCACAGCAATACTGTGTACATGGGTGTAGTGTTTTCCAGGGGAATGGGGCATCACCTACTAACACAGACCATGCATCAGACACATGTATACTGTTGCTAGCATGGATTGACTATAGCTACACTACATACTGTTGAGTACCATATGTTATGCATGTTGACAGATGGATAATGGGAGGTTTGTGTGTATTTTGTGGAACCTCACCTGTAGGTGTGTGTGTGTATGTGTGTGTGTGTGGTGGGGGGGTTATTTTGTCTGATACTGCAATCTGGTGGTGTGAAGGGAGGTTGATGCATGTAGGATGTGTGTGTGCATGTGTGTGTGTGTGTGTGTGTGTGTGTGTGTGTGTGTGTGTGTGTGTGTGTGTGTGTGTGTGTGTGTGTGTGTGTGTGTGTGTGAGTGTGTGTGTTTGTGTGTGTGTGTGTGTGTGTGTGTGTGTGTGTGTGTGTGTGTGTGTGTGTGTGTGTGTGTGTGTGTGTTTGTGTGGGTGTCCATGTATGCGCATGTGTGATTGTGGGGTTGTTCATGCGTCAGTACTTGGAATCATGCAGTACATGGACATGGACTGACACATGAGATACCAGGAATACTTGTCTGATATGTAATCTCAGGACAGCTGATAGTATAATAAGGTCTGTAGTATGGAACATGCATTGAGAGGGGAAACTAGACACCAGGTACATTGTTAAAATTGCAATCAGCAGAAAGGTGAATGACTACCCACGTAAGCAGCACTACAAATGCATTGGGGAATTACTAGGCAACACTAGGAAGTGTATCCATATATTACTTTTGTCCACATAATATGTTTATTGAGCAACAGATCTTGCATCTACTGAGCAATAGTTATGTATAACACTCCAGTGCATGACATTATTGAGTGACCGTAGTAGCCCCTAACACATGGGGTCCATGCTCACGATGTCCGGACATACCCAGGGTGAACACTGAATGGCAGCAGTGAGTCCTTATAAAACCTACTCTAATCAAGTCAAAGAGGTAATGGAGTAACAGGTCATGTGCTGTGATCACTTGTCTAGGCAATTAGAAGTATGATAGGTTAATGAATGGTATTAATAAGTGAATGTTTCCAAGTGTGATGCAGGATGGGGAACTTACGTGAATAAACTTGGGGCAGTCTGTATAGTCAGGGACAGGTAGGTATCATGGTGGAATTTCAGTGTGTGTATATGTGTGTGTGTGTGTGTGTGTGTGTGTGTGTGTGTGTGTGTGTGTGTGTGTGTGTGTGTATATGTGTGTGTATATGTGTGTGTATGTGTGTACTGTTATGCAATGCCATACAGGTCTTAAAGTGCATTTCTTGTTTTCCTCTCAGAGGTGGCGAGGTGGGTCAGGGTCCGTCCTGCAAGCAGTCTGATGTTGGTGTCCATACAGACACTGAAAATGATGATAGGTGTGTTGAGACACAAGCAGGGTTGTCAGAGGATGAGACTGCACCATCGTTTGACATCCCCTTGTTATCCACCCCATCCCCGCACACAGTCACAGTGCCTATAGATACCCCATCACCAGTGGCCATAGCAGAGGTACAGTTGGCGGTTGGTGGCAGTGCACAAGAGATTGTGGTATCTATGGCTGTTGTGTCTGGACACAGCAGGCATAGCTGGATGTCTGGTAGGGCACCACATAGGCAGATGTACTGGGGTGCTCATGGGAGGGCCATTGATCATTGTGCCCCTGGCAGAAGTGCCACAACTGGTACCATCGGATGCATGTTTCAGGCTGTCACAGAGGAGCAGGCACATATGGAACTGTACACCAGACAGAGTCGGAGGCTGCAGAGGGCTGTTTTCTCATCTGTAAGTGACAACATCCATGATCTTGCAGATGCCCTCCATGACTATACAGAGGTCATGGATAGACAGTTGGGTGAAATGGTGGACCTCATCGACCATGGATTGTCCATGCTTGAGCATGTGGTGGGAGTAGGGTGATGGCTGCATGGACTTAGGCCAGCAACA
The DNA here is from genome assembly GCF_019279795.1 of Protopterus annectens. Classification (NCBI taxonomy): domain Eukaryota; kingdom Metazoa; phylum Chordata; order Ceratodontiformes; family Protopteridae; genus Protopterus; species Protopterus annectens. The sequence continues at coordinate 1,890,997,628 of NC_056728.1, read as the reverse complement.
CCAACACCTGGTCATCGATGTGGAAGTGCAAGGACACCAAGCCTCTCCCGTAGTAGCAGTACCAGCCTCAGCACAGCAGGGGGGGTGCTGTACACACCACACCACAGCAGACCATGTGCACCTAGCCCTGGCCAGTCCCAGGAGGGGCATGGTTCCAGCAGGAGAGTAGTATATCGAGGCCTGTACCTGGGCATGCCAATGGAACTCCTGATAGGCACAGTCCACGTGTCCATGGCCAGAGGTGGTGAACTGCACACCCTGCCAGGTATGGTCTGCAGATGTCCAAGAAACACCTGTATAGGGCAGCCACATGACAGAACTGTGTCCATGCATACCTACACACTATACAAACATACCTAGAGAACCCCATACCTACACACACCACATCACCACACCCATATCAGCAACTTACACCCCTCACCCACATACATGGTCAAATGTATGGCCTATCCTAGGTCTCTGGCAAACCAACAACACACCCTGTGCATATGATGATACCTGTGCCACATCCCTGTCATCCATAACATCGATGCAGGGACAGGCTAATATGCTTCTGATGCACACAGTGACTGCACTACAGTGTACAAATGTACTGCTGTGTAACATGTTGTCAGCAGTAATGTTTAATGCTTACATGTCAGGTAGTGCAGCTGTCCAGCCATCATGCATTATAGCTGTTAGTAACACTGAGCGATGTTGGTCTCCATAATGTTATCCATTTGTGTTGTAGGTGTACATGTGTCAGCAGGAGGATGGTCTGCTGTCATATTTCACAAGGGGTATGGCACTGTGGTGACACCATGGCTGTGCCATATCCTGGGTACAGTTGAACACATCACAGGTCTGTATAACATTTACTGCCTGTGCCACATGGACAGATGACCCCTGGGACATGCATATTCAGCAACCTGAAGTAGATTCCTCCACATAGACACACACTCTTACTTGGGAACACTGGGATTAGACCCCTAACTAGGTATGTAGTGCTACTGATGTGTATGGCTTTAATTGCACACACCACACAGCGTTTAGGATGAGGTGTGTTCCAGGTTACATGTTACATGCAGAACATCCCCAGGCAAGTACAGTATGGTAATGGGGAATGTAATGGCTGTATATGGACAATACATGGTGTGAAATACCATAATATATACATTAGCAAACACATAACAGGCAGAGACACTTCCAAGAGACCTGGGACTGTCAGTGCTAACTAACTTGTCAGTGTGTCCAATGTGTTACAGTTAGGCTGCACACAGCACATGCATGACTGGGCTGGATAGTGTTATCAGTTACCTGTATGGTTGATGGTGACAGTGGTCACCATACAGTGATACATGGGACATGTACTGGGGTACCATGGTGTAATGACAGTATACACACCACTCACACCCCACTGTGGATAATGTACACACTAGAACCCATGATGACACTCTGACATACCCACCATCACACATTGACCAGGACTGCAATACAACCCATTGTCCATCCCATGAGTGGTACTACAGGGATATGGATCTAATGCACATGCCACAGGCATAGTAGGGTGATGCATTGTCATGCCTCTCTTATGGGCAGCAACATCACTATCCACAATACTGTGTGGCAATGCAAATTGTAATAGGAGTATGTGGCCTCGGAATGCTGTACCCTACGGATATACACACACGCACACATACACACATTTGCCAGAACTCAGTGGATATCCCATGCCTATCAATCCATTTGTACAACAGTGTTGTGCTGGTACTGCAAGGTTCAGGTAGCCTTTAGGGAGAGGAGTGTAACAAGGTATATGTAATGTCCAGTACAGCAGCAACCACATATAGCTATGACAATGGGTGTTGTGGTGGGTGTGAAGGGCCTCAGGGTATTCCCAACTATAGGTGTACTAACACACAGACACTGATATCCTCAGTAATGCACATGTACACATTTATCAGTACTGGGGTGCATCACTGCAGGTGGTCGTAGATTTTGATCCTGGCTATTGTCCACGGAGAGATGGGAAGTATAGGAGATGTGTGTACAGTGGTATCATGCCACCTACCATGTGCCAGTAGGCAATCTAACTACAGACACCACTGTGGTGACCCGCAGGGTGAGAGTGACATGCATTAGACAATCCTCTGGGTGCCTCCTGCAAAGGGCTGGTGAGGTGCTCCAGTTGACATCTATGCAACTTGTATTACAAAACATGGTTAGTGTCTGTGTTGGAGACCTACACTCAAGCATGTTCTGTTGACTGTGGTAGTGTAGTGGAGGTACCCATGGCACGTGGTGTGTACAGGGTGTTGTGTCCTATCTGTGCCAGTTGTAACACAGCTGGGCAGACATGTCAATGTCAGTCAAGCATAGGTTGCCTGTACATATCCAAGCTGGATACCTGACATCTGCACATCTGTACAGGGACTGACAGACATCAGCTTGCCAACTAGCTATGCAATAGAATGAATGTGTCAACAGATGGATGTCTGATACCAATAGATAAGCCATTATTACATGTTGGCAGCCCTCACTGATGTGTGCTATACAGACAGTAGTCTACAGTTAATTTCCACATGTCAGACCATTGTCCCATATAAAATATATAATTTGACACAGCTCACACACCAGGAACATGACAGTGAGGACTCAGAGTCCATCTATGCATGCAGGGCTTGTTTGTTATAATCTACTCTTGCTTGGGAAAGCACTGTCAACAGTAGTAACGTCATGATACACTACATGCCAGTGTGACTGCACATAAGCTGGGATACTACCCTTGTATGTAACACATTCACATGGATAAGAGTGTTGTACAGGTCATATAAACTCAAGTGTCTCAGACATGAGACTCACACCCCTTGCTACTGTACTGACAGCACATAGACGCATGTTATGTACATGGCATTACATACACCTATTACAGATGTGATTACCCTGCTATGTTATCAGACTGGGATGTGAGCACAGGTTACCAGGGCTGAGCCATGCTTAGCAGGTGTCAGCATTGCTGCAATATAACAGCTAAGCAGATGTGCGCACTGGTAAGCAAAGCCTACACAGTGTAAGTGCCCGTACATTTAACCATACTTTAGCACCACTTAGCTTCATGCAAACTCATGCAAACATGCCTAAAGCTGCTCAAAACTGCCTTAACCACTCTGAATCCAACAGCCCTTGTTCTGCCCAGCAACAAAATAAACAGCCCTTGCAGGTCTTAAGCCCAAGACCCTGTACACTATAATCACAACAGTTAACCACTCCGCCATGACAGCTGTAAAGACAGTTGTATTTCCAATACATCTGTCAGTACACCTATTGAATAGTATTGAACAATTGCTGTGACTTCTACAATTGCATAGTACATGTTAGTTATATTACGTTGTATCACATATGCTGTTATATCTAAATATACACATATCAGATACATATGGTGTGATACATCTGGGAAGGTATACACAACAGTAATGTTTATACATGACAAGGATACGGATATATAAATATATATATATATATATATATATATATATATATATATATATATATATATACACATATGTAGATATATGTCTACATGTACATACACATATATATTCATATATATGTATTTATACACATCTGTATAGTGCATCATATATGTGATCATTTATAGATCTCTCTCTCTATAAATATACACATATATATATATATATATATATATATATATATATATATATACTACTGTAACAGGAGTTGTCTTAACAGACGTGTGTGGGAGGTCACATCTGCTATTGACATGTATGACATCGGTTACTGACAGACATCCTAAGGACATCATAGTACAGTACCACCGATAGCACAGTAATGATCCTGTGGACTACAGCAGAGATATGACCAATATATGTGAACAGTCTGGCACTCTCAGGTCAGTCCAGCAGTATACACAGATCCCTTTAGTGTGAGACATTTGGACCAAGCCTGACAATGTGGATGTTAACAGCCATGTACATGGTATATCACGTAAATACTGGACTATATATGCCCACACAGTTTATGCATTCACACACTCCTGTCTGTCCTGACACATAATAACTGGCGGTGCAGCGGTCACATGGCCACATATTACACAGTAGTTAGTGATATACATCTGTACAGAATCCCACTGCTTTGTCAGTAATACACAAACGTTATGGTGGCCCGGCAGCAGTACTTCTTGCAAATATCTGGACATAACATCGCACTGGCTAATTACACTAAGCTGCTAGGCATGCAACAAAGCACTGTGCAAACTACAGGCAGACTGCCACAACACTGGCCTACATTTTGTATGGGGGAATACACATGCACCTGAAAATATAACAGGCTCTACAGCCATGTCACAGTGCAGAGCAACAGACACCTGTGTGAAAGTGCATACCCACAACAAATGTGAACACAGCCACAGCCACATATGGTATGCAAGCTTAATATTACACTATATGGACTATCTGATCAACACCATCCTCATATGTACCACTCACACACTAACCCACCATATACTGGGTCATGACACAGTGTGGTCCAATGCCTGTCTGTGGTATGGGACATGTGTGTGTTTGGCCTTACAAACATGGGAGCTGATCGGGTGTCATACACTGGAGCAGCATGTAACATCAGATAGAACAGGACCAGGAGCAATGACATCTACCAAAGTCTGTACACAGGCCAAGGTACATATTCGCAATACACATACTGTTGGCAATCACCATAAGTACATAGACCCCATGACTGTACACACAACCACAGAATGCCCAGGTTATGTCCTCAGAAATAACCCCTACTATACATAACATGTCTAGCAGTCTGATATCTGGCTGGCTTGTTATCAGGTTGTTGTTGTTGTCGTCTTTCAGCTTTTCCTGGCTAGGGGTCGCCACAGCGGAACTCTGGGCCGCTAATGATTGGCAGTATATTTTCATGAACGCCGAGGTGCCAGCTCAACATTCAACCTTCAACGAAGGCACACCCATTTACGCATGTCTTTCGAACACCCATCCAACCGTGGGGAGAACATGCAGACTCCACACAGAAGGCACCACCCGCACTCCAGCCGAGAATCGAATGGGAGAACCTCTTGCTCTGAGGGAACAATGCTACCACTGCACCACTGCGGAAGTCAGGTATGATGTCAATAAATAATGGTATATAGGACATATGCACCTCTTACTGCATGCAATATGTTCAAAGGTTGACAGACGTCTTGCTGGAACCACAAACATTGGGCCAATATTGGCATGTTGCTGTGATACCCTCATACATTTACTGTTGTAACAGGGTTTGTTGTGACATATGTCCTATGAGGGATATGAAGTCAGTAACTTTTAAGGCTGTCACCATGTACTGACTGCAATCCTCAGACTATGCTTCTGCAGTTCTAAGATAGGTAATCTGTGAGTAACACAAGAAACATAAGACTCCAAATGCTGCTCAGTCTGCAGATAACCCTACAAGTGGGAGTTTCCTCAAACAAATAACACTGTCATGACAGGTATTAAATCACGTAGACCAGCCATATCCACACAAACCCTGTTAAACCATTACTCCAAATGCAGAAGAGCAACACATATTTTGCAGTCATGTCTGGAACATCCCCCTCCTGTTTGTTGGCCTGTCTCCACAGTGTATGTTGTTAGAGGTATATCCCACTACCATCTGTGATGCTGTTTGCCAAACATCAACATGAGGTCTTGCTCATAGTGAATGAAAAAGCCCAACACCCAGATGATGTTCCTAGGCATAGGAGTGTGTTTTCATGTAATTAGCTATGGGAATGTTACCACAGCTGTTCCACATGCAATCAGCTAGTGGGGGTTTGCAATTTGTGCAGCGGCCATCAGCTGATCATGAGCATCACTTACAAAACACAAGCTGCTGCCTAAGCAAAGCAAGTGTACTTCTCCACATCCACCAGAGAGGGAGTGAGGGAGACAGACAGAGACAAAATAAGACAGGGAGGGGTTGGGAGAGTAAAACCTAAGGATGTTTGTGTCACACAGTTACCAGTACGAGGTTTAAACCCCTGCCTATGTATTGCTATCACATGTCTATGCAGTTATTGCATATGCCTTAGAGCTTACCTGTTGGAGAGCTGTCCAAAGGTATATTTCATGGTGAGTGACATCTGCAACAGTGATAAAGGAGGGATAAGGTAGGTGTAGAACATGTGCCTGCCCACATGAACAGGTGTCAACATCGACACAGTCACACTCTCTCAGGGACTCACAAACATTATCACAGTTGACAGGGTCAGGATTAGACTTCTTAACTAGCTAGTTTGCTACAATATAGTAATACACAGGTATCACATGCACCACAGGGGTTATCAGGATGATATATGGGCAAATGGTATGTAAAGGTGTCTGATATCAGAAGGCATGCTTCAGTAGGCCAGTTGGAGGTGTGGTGTGTGTGAATGGTGTCCAAATCATTAAACTCCACACACACAGACACAGTTTGCAAGTACTGACATGCATGGGTGCATTGCTTCACAGGTGTGTAGTGGTTGACTGGGCTAGAAGGCTGTACAAGGCTAGGCAAAGGGTATACCTTGGCATCAGGCCACATGAAAATGGTCTGCAATGTGGCTTAGGGGTGTAGTGTCTGGATTGGCCCACAGAGGTGGCTATTGTATTCACCATCCAGTCATCTGGGTTACTATTGTGGGTGGCCAGTGCTGTGCAATGCTTGCCATGTATGTGTTCTATAGTCCATGACATGCCTGGTGTCTGAGATGTGCACATATCCCACATGCATGTTCTGTGACATGTGGAAGTGTACCTGGGGTGTCTGGGACATGTTGTGTACACAGATTGTTATCATCAGATGGGCCATTCCTGGCCTCATGTGGTGAGAACTGGCAATGGACACCAGGTTGACCCTGCACCTACATTGACAGTATGATACAGGTATTCTCTTGTGTCAGTGGCACCTGTCCATACAGGGCATGTGTAAAAGGCATGTCCTTTGTGGGTTACATTTGCTGGCACTACAGTTGTTCAGGCGTCCAGTGGGAAACATAGTGAAGGAGCACTGTATGCAATTATGTACCTATTGTAGTGATGGGGCAGGGTGCCATGCCATCTGTAGTCTGCTGCAATTACACCATGGTTACTATCTGTGGGCAATATGCAGGGAACTACCAACATAATGGTTGTTGCTTAGCCGAATGTGTTTGTGTATGAGACATGGGTTGAGAGTGTTCTCTGGGTAATGCAAGGGTTGCCTAAATTGTTCACCAGGCTTTGATGTCACATGTAAGGGTGTGGATTGTCAACCCCAACCTCTCTGCTGTTTGACATCTGTTATCCTTGTAAGGTGGACATTGTGACATATATTAGGCCCACTGTATAAGAAATTTGCAAAACCCACTCAACAATGAGTCCAGTTTACACACACTCAGCGACGTCCATGCAGGACGTGAATGACAAACACACACACACACACACACACACACACACACACACACACCAAGTCTCACAGTTGTCATGTCTGGAATTGGAACTCCTACCTAACTAGTACATCGCACTACAGCATTACACAGTTATAGCATGCACCACAGAGATTATTGGGCTACTCTTTCCCCAAAGGTGTATTTCAAAGCGAACGAGATCAGCAGGCTTCCTAAAGAAGGGCAATGGAGGTTGTAGTGACTGTGAATGGCCTCAAATTCATTGCTCCCTAGACAAACAAACACCCATACTGACCATGTTTGCGAATAGAACTCCTACCTAACAAGTACATCACACTACAGCATTACACAGTTAAAGGACATGTCGCTGAGATTACTAGGCTACTCTTTCCCCAAAGGTGTATTTCAAAGTGAATGACATCAGCAGGCTTGCCAAAGAAGGGCAATGGAGGTTGTAGTGACTGTGAATGGCCTCAAAAGCATTGCTCCCTACACAGACAAACACACACTTGCCATGTCTGGGAATAGAACTCCTACCTAACTAGTATATCACATGAAAGCATTACAAAGTTATAGGAGATGCCACAGAGATTACTGGTCTACTTTTGCCCCAAAGGTGTATTTCAAAGTGAATGACATCAGCAACCTTGCCAAGGTTGGGCAATGGAAAGTGTAGTTAATAGGTTCATAGGGTCATACATTGATACTAGGCTATTGGCCCTATGGCTTATACATACATAAACATGACAATTCTTTGGCTATGATGTCCCACAATATTTACTTCCCTGCACCTCTGTCTAGCAGGGCAGCTGACATGATCCCTGGGGTAAATTTTCTACTTCCCATCCAATCGTCCAGGTTCCATTTGAAGAGGGCCAAAGAGGCACTCTGCTTGACATGTATGGGCAGTCTATTCCAGAGACTGGGGAGTCTCTGGGTCAGGAACACATCCATCCTGTGTGTATTGTTCATTGTGATGACAGGATTTGGATCCCTGGAGCATGTGGCTGTGAGGGTTTGGAATTCTCTAAGTGAAGCATGTCCAACAGCTGTGGGTTTGACATAGCATGGTATGTTAAGCGGAGATCGCCTCTGAGAACACAATACATGACACGGTATAGCTGGATGATTTTCAGACGGTCAGCATAGGGCATCTGGTATAGGCCTGTGGTCATTCCGTGAGGTATGTCTGCAGCCTCTCTACTTGTTGCAGATGTCATGTGAGGTATATATGTAATGGGCCATTGTAATCTGTACTGGGTCAACTTTGAGATGACAACAGTGGGACAATGGCCTCCTTTTCCTGGATGTAAAGCCCTTAGTGGGAGGTGTACCACATTGGTGGGTTTCCTGACTGTTGTGGCGATGTGGTTATCAAAGGTGAGACCACTGTCCACCTGTGTCCCTAAGCCTGTTATCACACTTTAGGTGTTTAGTGTACTACCACCTATGTGGTACTTCACAGGTACATGTCCCTTCCCAATGGGGATAACTATATATTTCTTGGCATTGATCTTGAGACCATGGCTCAGGCACCAAGCATGTCTTTCTGTAAGGCCCTTCTGTAGAATATCCATATCATGTGGGAATTCAGTACTGGCTCCCAGTGTGCAGTCATCTGCGGCCTTTGTTTGCTGGTGTCCCTTACTGTTGGATTGCACTTCAGAGCAGTAGATGCCAAGCAAGGGTGGTGCCAAGACTGAAGCCTAAGGTACTCCAACTGTCACTTGTCTGGGGCTCAGGTTGTTGTCACCTACATTTACAGTGCAAGTTCTGTCAGTACAGCATTTGGCAGCCCATCGGTTGACATTGGGATTAATGGCCAGCTTTATACACTTATCTATGTTTCCAGACTGGGGATGGTGCTGAAGGGCTTGGCGAGGTCCAGATAGGCTGTGTGAACCACCTTACCCTTGTCCATGGCTCTGGAGATGGATTCACAGTTGTCATTCAGGTTGATGTGACATGATCGGCCCTTCACAAACCTGACCTGGTTAGGGTCCAGTGTTTGCAGGTTGCCAATGCCTTTGTTTTAATTTTAGTAATAATACATTCTATGGCCTTGCAGATCAAGCATATTATACTGCCGGGGCTGTAGTTCCCAGGATCCAAGGTGGATCTCCTCTTGTGGACTGGAATAACTGTAGCTGTGTGCCACACAGTGGGCAAGAAACCTGAGGTGTGGCTATGATTAGACATGGAATGTAGGTGAGGTGCCAGTTCAGTTTGTAGTTCATGTAATACAGAGCCCAGGATGTTGGCTGGTCCCATGGCTGCTGTTGTCATAGCTCTATAGAGTGTGTTTTTTACCTATCTGGCCATTATTATCAGAATATGGCAATCTATCCGTGTTGAGATGGCCCCTTGGGGGGTTGGGAGGGTGGTGCAGTTGGCACTGAATTGATCTGCCAGGATATTGGCAATATCCCTTGGAGCAGTAAATTTAATACCATCTTGTTGTAGCTCACAGCAGTTCTGAGCATTGCCATTTATATTCTTCACATAGCTATGAAACGGCTTGCAGTTGTCTTTGGCATCTTTGTCTATATTATGTTCATAACTTGCTTTGGTGGATGTTATGAGGGATCTCTGCTTCTTACTGTAGCTGGGAAGGGAGTATTTTGCATCCTGGAAATTCCCCCATTTCTGCAACAGTTTCCTCCTTTTGTTGTACAGTATGTTTATAGCAGGAGGCCACCACATTGGCTTCCTTTTCTTGGTGGGGAGCATCTTGGTTCAATATTGGATGGCACAATTCATGCACAAGTGGATGTGCTCGTACAGTGCCTTCATGTATGATTCAGCAGTCATCCTTTCAGTTCCCATCTGCATGGGTGTCATGATGTTAGTCACATCTGACATGTGTAGCATGACATTGGCTTTGGAGATGTGTGTTACGGAGGTTTCCTTACTGGGGTGTGGGGGAGGGATGTTGATGTTAAGAGTGATTAGCTCATGGGCATACCTGACCACTGATGGGGTGACCATAGGTGTGGAGCATTGATTTCCCATGTTGGTAATGACCAGGTCTAGGATATTTGAGCCCCTGGTGGGACTATGGGTTACTTCATCCAGGGCATTGGGAATTATGACTTCTAAGAACCGTTGGGCACACGTGTTGGTACACAAGTAGTTGTTCCAGTTAATGGCAGGGTAGTGTAAGTCACCCACTATTAGGGTGTTTGCTTGTATCATACTATTTCACAGTATGTTTCAAAAGCTGTAGTGGGTATCATGGGGCATGGTGGAGGATTTGTAGCAAGCTATACAATTTGGAATGCAGTCTAACCTACTGTTAGTTGCACCAGGGGTATTTCAGACACATTCTGTTGGGCAAGTAGCCTGGTGGTGTGAATATCCTTGGTGAATATGGACACTCCTCCATCTTTATTGTTTTAGTCCTGGTTTGGTGGCCAATAGATGTGGTGAGAGCTGTACCTGGTATTGCAGGGGTGCTCTCTGGAGGCTTGGATCAGGTCTCTGTTACTGCACAGTTATCAATGTTCTCCATTTGTAGTTGTGTGTAGTGACTGTGAATGGCCAAAATAAATTGACCCCTGCACACACAGTTACCATGTCTTGGAATAGAGCTCCTATCTAACTAGTATATCATACTACAGCATTACACAGTTACAGAACATGCCACAGAGATTACTGGGCTGCTTCTTCCCTAAAGGTGTATTTCAAAGTGAATGGCATCAGCAGGCTTGCCAAAGAAGGACAATGGAGGTTATAGTGGCTGTGAATGGCATCAAAAGCATTGCTCCCTACACAGACAAACACACGCACACTTGCCATGTCTGGGAATAGAACTCCCACCTAACTAATTTATCACACTACAATATTCTACAGTTATAGGACACACCACAGAGATTACTGGGCTACTCTTTCCGCAAAGGTGTATTTCAAAGTGAATGACATCAGCAGCCCTGCCAAAGTAGGGCATTTGAAATTGTGGTGAGTGTACGTGGCCTAAAAATCATTGATCCCTACACACACAAACAGTTGCCACATTTGGGATTAGAACTCTAACCTAACTAGTGCATCACACTACAGCACTACAGTTATAGGAAATGCCACAGAAATTACTGGGATACTACTTCCCTAAAGGTGTGTATTTCAGGGTGAAGATGAGGAATGCAATGTGTGTGCATGGGACATAACCCATTCATCTAGAGGCAGAGACACAACACTCAGGCACACACAAGTTTATATTCCACAGGTACGTGTATACAACTGATAGATGACTACTGACGTGTACAGTCATGTTACACAGTTAGCACAAGCACCACAGACACTATAGTGCTGAGGGATACCAGGGGCAAATATCTATGGTGATTGATATTTGCACATCAAGTGGTTTTAGCCAATTGTATGTGTGCTGGGTGGGGCAGGGCTCATGATGGGAGGCTCTTTGTCACTGTCTCTCTCTTCCACACATCCATGTATGTGTATTTTTGGCCTATTATAGTGTGTTGTCCTTGGATATATGTGTGTATTCCTATCCAATGTGTGTGCAAAGCATAACTGGTGTGTACTGAGGAGTGTATGCACTAACCCCATCTGCGACTGTCAGATATGTATGGTCCACTGTTGTTGCCAGATTTCTGTACATGTGTGAGCATGCCCAGTATGACCTTTCAGTATTTTGTTGTCTGACATGGCCTTCATTTCTCGAAGTGTGGGAACATGCCCAGTATGACCTTCTGTATTAAATGTGTGAATCCATTCCAGGTAGATTGTACTCCAGTGCAGACTTTTGTGTTCTACACCTACAGCTAGCAAACTGTTTCTGCAGGATATCTGTAGATCAGTTGACAATATGGGGTCAAAATGGGTTACTGTAGGTAATTGTGTGTGTGCTGCTTCTGCTACATGGGCCTGGTGTTAGCAGAGATATCCAGACATATACACTGTGATGTTTTATGTCATCAAGTACTGTCAGGTATACATATTTGTTTGCAGTGATGTCCTGGGGAACACAGGATGAATGCAGCTGTGTCCAGTTTTGTGGTCAGCAGCCTACATATTCTTGCACAATCATGCAATTCAGAAGGGGAAGCTGCAGACACTTGTTGCTGGGTCTGTGTAAATGGTCCAGCACCTTGGTACAGTGGTGGCAGAAGATCCCATGCTTGTACATCCATCGATGTGACAGTATGGCCATATACTGCTGTGGCCATATCTCACAGCTGTACAAATTCCCACAGGTTACCCAGAGGCAGGGGTCATAATTCTGGACATTACCCCTTCACATTGTGGTTTACGAGCAGGTTTGTAGATACCCATTCTTGTGTTTGCAGCCAGGGATAGTATGTGCACACGGCTGAGTTTCGGACTTCACACACTCCATGCTGTCCATGCTCCCACCCCCACCCCCATTATTCTATCCTCTTCCATACATTATGCAAACATTATCTGATATGTTCCCTATAGTTATCACCTTATCCCAGCAGTAATTTGGTGTTGGTCCACAGTTCATGCAGTAGGACATGATGGATATGTTACTGTGATTTGCCCACGTGGCCTTGCATTTGGGTTCTGTGGACTCTATTATGTTGTTATATGGGAGTCCATGACATAACATACACTGGCAGTATGGGTGAGACACAGGCCTTTGGCAGAGGACTGTAGGCCATTTGATAGTGATGCAGGCCAGCTGTAGCAGCCCATTGCAGTCTGTCACTCCTACAGTCCCAGACTGCAATACACTATGTTCCTCTGGGTGACAGGGTAGGTGTGCAAGGTGTTCACGACAATACGTTCTGTCATTATTAATCCAGTGGTGTGGATGCTGGCAGGGTGCTGCTTACAGCTAGGGACACACCTGCATGGGACATCTGTTCTGCATGCTGCATTCTTTCGCTATTGCCATACTCAGTGGGGGTCATATTGTACTTATTCCCAACAGCAAGGATAAGACCAGTGAGGTACCTGTGGGTGATGATGGGGTGATCTGGGTGCATGTGTGCTATGGTCACTACTTGCATCTGACTCACAGATATGCATGGGGCATTCCACGTATGCTGGCTTGGGCAGGGACATCAGCTGTTTCTCAATACTTCATTCCTATGACATTTGTGGTCTGCCACTGTTTGGCCAGACGACATTGGTATTCCCTACTACAAGCCCAAATAATGTGCCGCAAACCTGGATGTACAGTTCCAAGGGTGTGTCCATTTTACAGCTACATATTATACACTGTTTGTCTGGGGTACTTCCAGCTATGTACTGCTTGTATATCTGAGCTGACATTCATGCCATGTCCATCTTTCAGATGGTGACACATATTACTTCCAAACATTTACTATGGCTTACTGCTGGAATGTGTTTTGCTGGGAAACATTGTGTTTGGCACTGCAGTTGTGAGAACTTGGCCCTGTCATCGACATTACTGGGCAATAACCAACAGGACAAACCTCACCATGCATACATACTGACCACTCTCACACAATATACAACACACACCAACCTAACACACACAGACCTGCATATTGTACACATGCTACAATCTATCCTGCTACCTTGGCCAGCTCAGGTAATCTGTGCTCCACTGTTATTACACTTGCACATACATGTTACTACATTTCTACATAGGATGGGGGGCACACCTGACTGTTACTACATTTCTACATAGGATGGGGGGGTACACCTGACTGTTACTACATTTCTACATAGGATGGGGAGGGCACACCTGACTGTTACTGCATTTCTACTTAGGATTGGGGGGGGGCACACCTGACTGTTACTATATTTCTACATAGGATTGGGGGACACACCTGACACTTGTACACATTTGCTATGATTGTACTGGTATTTCAGGTACTCCATTTCATTCTGTATTCTAACCTATCATGCTGACTAGAGGCATATCAATGTACTACAGGTCTTAGGTTTGATTGACCTACATTTCAGTTTTTGACTTCTTAATCTTCAGAACTAACATCCCACTGCCTGACCTGTTGTAGTCTGTCTGTGTAGGTCTGGGAGGGTATGTTGTCCATAGCCATCAATTAGAGGCCTTAGCAAAGACTTTGTTTGCATTTGTCTACACCTGTCTTGCTGGCTGTGACTGTTGTTGGGTATGTCAGCCTCCCTGACTGGCATGTGTGTGTCCTATGAACACACATGTGGCCCAACACATTTCCTGCAGTGAGTTTTGTCACTTTGTCTAGTACTAGCTACTATGGTGACACCAGTATTTGTTACAGATCTCATGATGCCACTATAGGTGTCTACTATCTGCTGCCATCCCATTCAGCCATTCAGTTCCCTTGCATGCTCACATCCATACAGAGATACAAGTAACAACACATACTACTCCATTCACCAATTGGTAGGAGGAGTGACTTACCTTGTGGCTGTGCTAGTATTGAGGATGGTGCTGGAGGGCTGACTATGTTGGATGCACATAGTACAGTCCCTATACATGGTTAAGCACAGGAAGTGCCATGTTTGGCATCCCTTTTACTGTATGTGTGAGTCAGAGAGAGGTGTCATTCCCTGGGTCCCTACCATGTCAGTGTATGTGCTATGCATTGCCTCTTTACCAAGGCCTGGGCATACTGGTCACTCCTCCTTCTGCCTACTGGGGCAGGCTCAGGTTGTTCCTCCTCTGAGTCACTCTGTGCCTGTGCAGGCCATGGCAATGGTGAGGGGCTTTGTGGCCCTGCCCCATGCTGTTCCTGCTGCAGCTGTTTCAGCAGGATAATATTGTGTAGCAATGCACATACGATGGCAGTTTGGGTACATGTAGCTGGTGAATACTGAAAGGCTCCACCGGATATGTCCAGGCACTGGAACTGTGACTCGAGCATTCCAAACACATGCTCTATTATGATTCTGGTCTGTGTGTGTGCCTCATTATGGAGTTCTTGTTCAGGTGTGTGTGCATTTCTGATGGTTATCATCAGCCACGGCTCCAGAGCGTAACCAGCATCCCCCACTAAGTGACCGTAAGGGATGTCCCCTTTGGCAAATCTCTGGTATAGCTGCATCAGATGCCAGATGTGGGAGTCGTGCCTGATTCTGGTGAGCCAGCACACACATTCATTATAATGCCCTGGGCATAGCACATGACCTGGCAGTTGATAAAGGGAAAGCCCTTGCGGTTGATGTAGACCCTACCTCGCTCACCAAGGTGGTGCTTGGATGAATATGTGTGTGTAGTCTATAGCACCCACTACCTCAGTGTATTCTGCTATTTGGTGGAAGAGACACATATTGCTGGCCAACACTTCACAGGTGTTGTGGAAATATACATGCTCACCAGCATGTGCTGACATGGCATCCAGGAACTGGTGGGGTACCCTGGATGCTGATGCCTGTGTGATCCCCATGATATCCCCTAGTTGGCCTTTGGAAGGTACCTGTGGCTAGTATTCTTAGGCCTACACATACCTTGGTATCCACTGGGATGGGTTCCCATCAGTTAGTTCTGTGTGTGAGGTGTGGCTGGCACAGCTCAACAATTTGCTGTAGGAAATCCCTGTCCACCCTATAGCACTCCACTATCTCTAGCTCATGTAGCCCCTGGTAGGTTACCCTGGGTCTGTACACTCTTCTCCTTCTCCTCACTGTGGGTTGGTCGACAGCATTCTCATCCTCACCACTCTCAGCTTCTTCCACATGTTGATTTATTATAGCTGCTGCAGCCCTTATCATTTTCTTGCTTTTGTATGGTAAAATTTCCCCACTTGTGTACACCGGTGGTGTAGAGTATGTGGGGAAAAAACAGAGGGTAAGGTGTTTACATAGTTTATAGTGGTGTGCTGGGCTGGTCTGCTGCCTGTGTAATTGGCCGATTCTGATACATTTCACCTGCCAGCTATGCTAGTTCTTCTTGATTACCTTCCTTCTGCTGTTTTCCCTTCCCACTGCCTTCCTGTTTAAGGCTAGTGGGTGCTGCGCAAACACAGTGCTCAGATGTGCACAGAACTACTATTTCCTGGTTTACTTTTTTTTCCTTTAAAACACGATGGGTGGCGTGCACACCCGCTTAGGCAATGTAAAGAGTGCTAGGCAGCCTCAGACATACCCCTTGCTTAGCTCTGCTAAGCTAAGGGCAAACCCGAGCAACAGGGCTCTAATAAGTTTACAGTATGCCTGACCCCCCCCCATTATGTCAGCTAACTCTTAGGCTTGTACCATGGTATTCCTGCACTTACACAGTTAGGGGCTGGCTAGCAATGAGGGGAAATCTGGAATTCAGCATCATTCCCCTCATTTGCATAGGATTGCCTGCTAATGCATAGTTACAAGTCCCACACTGTGCCTTCCCCCTTAGCAACCACTATTCACTGGTTATGTTGTCTTCTGTCTGCCATTGAGTATAATGGCAAAATAGTGATTTTGGATACAATGCTTATTTCAGTTTTTTTTTTATTTTCAGCCTGATCCCGTTTGCGTGCCACTGCCCTATGCTTAAACAGCCGAAATCAGCAAAAAAAAAATAAAAGTTATTTTTTTTTATTTTGGCAACTGTTTTCCTTGCTGTTGGCATGCTTTACACATAATATACAGCCTTTATTTGGAGCTGTCATGGCTCCGATTTGTAGTTTGCAGAAATGTACTCGGCTACTAACTGAATACATTTCTGCACACTACACAATTCCTGTACGGCCAGTTGACATCTTCCTGGATCACAAATTCACCTCATGTGCATGTTTTTCACCTGCAAATGGGGTAATTTGCATACAGGAGCTGTGTCCATGCAGGAATAGTGCATGTCCGTGGAGCTTATTCCTGGATCGCACGGTGGCCATATTGCCAGAACAGCTCCTGCACTATTCCTGCACACCGTGCAGAACTTGTTGAATCCAGAGGATACAGTTTCCTTTGGTTTCATCTGTTCACCTTGACAAGACTAAGGAAATAACTTTTGCATTCTACTAGCCATGTTTTTTTCTTTAATTTCATTTTCCTCTCATTGTATCTCATCCAAACTTTTGTTTTCTGCACAAATTTTACACTTCTTAGTTTCTCCCTTTTAATATTTGTAGTCTGAAAATAACACATCCTTAAACTTTCAATTTTCATTTATATGTACATGTTGCACAGTATTTTACTGGTCTCTCTTGGAATTATAATCCTCTGTAGTGTTGTTTGTTTTCTTCTATTAACAAAACATTTTTTTTTTAGTTTGCCACTGACACTGTTTCATTTTTCTCAGTAATCTGTGCAACAAAGTTCTCCTTTGATACCTTATCACAATTCCTGCAGTTCTCATAGTTTCCTACTCCATAGTTCAGTAAACTGAATGAAAACAAATTTAAAACATTATAAGGATCGTAGCAAGTGGCCTTAAGACCTTGAAATCAGAAGTAAAGCAGAAGCAGTAAACAAGAAGGGAAGTTGAGTTTCTCTTTGTATTACTCATCTCATAAGAAAAATTGTATATGACACATTATACCTGAAGAAGCAACGTTAGTAAGAACAATCATTTTTAGCTATATATTTCATAGTATTTCAAACACAGACATTAATTCAAGCAGCTAAAATGAATCCAATAAAAATCAAGCAGATACCAATAAAACAATGAACTCTGAATGTCATATAAAGACAATTTTAATGTGCAAAGATCTCAAGGAAATTGATTGAAAAAAGTGATTTACTCAAAAGCTTTGTAGGTTACAATTATTTTTATGCAACGTTCAAAATTCCCTGTTTTTTTACTACCTATTTTATAGTACCACACATACAGTGTTTAATATGGTTTCTAAAGTACGTGAATGTGTGCTGTTACCCATAATGCCTGCAGTCACAAACTATACAGACTGGAAGCAGCACAGATTCATGGGAAGTGGTCACTGGCAGAGGACAGAAGGGAATATTCCTGTGCTATCTGTTTGCACCCTTGTTAAAAACATTTGCTGTTGGACAGTAGAGTTTAAAAAAAAAAGTAAATTCAGAGAAAGTAACTGCCTTAAAACAGCTTTAAAGAAATAATATATATGTATAGAGAAAGAGAGAAACTGCAAAAATTGATTAGTTGCTGCTTTCAAAACATATTCATTTAAAACTTTGGAATTAGTACAAAAAAAGTCATAAAGAGGATATGTACTGCTTCAATAGCTGTATACCTACTTGGGGGAAAAAAAGGCAATAGTAGCTACAAGGAAGACCGATAAAGAAGAGAGTAGATGTGGAATACTAAAATAATTATGGACAGATGAAGCAAGTCTTGCATATGAAAAGGACCAGAGAACAGTCAGTTAAAGACAATGAAACATTGTACACAGAATACTTGCAAAGATGGGGCAGAATATTTTGCATAGATAATTCATAGGGAAATCTCAGAGGAACTAGCATTTCCAGTATTCACTATGAACAGTGTATGAAGATGAGAGGTTGAAGAATTTATAGTGTATCTTTTCTCAAACTAACTAGAAAAGCAGAACAAAATCACACCAAAGAAGTATTGCTGTGGACTAGTGAGATGTTATTGCTGATTTAACAATATAGCTCTCAACTTTTATCTACAGAATTAGGGACAAAGCAGAAATAATTATGGAAAATGTCCACTAACCAGGAACACTTTTGAAATACTGATATTAATAACTTAGAACACAAAATGCTGTCCAGTTGTAGTAAGGACAAAGTGTAATTCTGAGACCAAATTAGAAGCATCCCAAAAAATTGGAAAGTTGAAATGTAAACACATTGCAGTGAAAGGGAAGTTATGAAGGGGCTGCTCCCTTGCTTTATAATGAATGTGAATTAATGAGTAGTCTGCAGTCGTGCTAATAAATCTCAGCAATGTGTAGGTGTGTGTAGGAAAGCATATCCATGAAGAGTAACCTGCAGTGATGCTAATGTATCCCAATAATTTGTAGGTGTGTAGGTAGGCACATTCATGTTCATACTCTTTAGTTCTGTTAATGTAGCCCAGAGATGTAGGTGTCTAGGTAGGCACATTTATGAGTTGCCTATAGTGATGCTAATGTATCCCAGTAATGTGAGGGGTGTAGGTAGGCACATTCATGTCCATAGTCTGTGATGGTATTAATGTATCCCAGTGATGTAGGTGTCTAGGCAGGCACATTTATGAGTTGCCTATACTGATGCTAATGTATCACAGTAATGTGTAGGTGTGTAGACAGGCACATTCATAAAGAATAGTCTGTAGTGGTGTTAATGTATTTCAGTGATGCCAGTGTGTAGACAGGCACTTTTATGAATAGCCTGTACTGATGCTAATGTATTCCAGTAATGTGTAGGTGCATAGGCAGGCACATTCATGAAGAGTCTGTATCAGTGCTAATGTATCATAGTGATGTATAGCTATGAAGGCAGGCACATTGACAAAGCGTAGTCTGCAGTGATGCAAAGGTATCCCAGCAATGTGTACGTGTACACATGTAATTATGCTCGGGTTATAGGCACTGCTGCACACATGCACATTATTGTTACATACAATAGCAACTGTGTATAGTACATGTGAGGCATCAGTGCAGTATTACAAAGACAAGTACAAGTAGTCGATCAACATACAGCACTTTACATCAACGTGTGCACAGCATAGCTCTCAACTAATTAGGGACAAATCTCACCAGAATCAGGGACAAATCTAGAAATAATTGGTGATACTTTTAAAAAATTAGTAGTGTTAACCTGAGACATTGGCAGCATAAGAGAATGGGAACTAATGCACCATTTCAGAGGTAAAATAAGTCTATAACTCAAATTATTATTATTATTTAAGATTAATCCACTGCCTTTTCTCCAAAGGTCACCAGTTTTAGGAGGGATTAAGAGGGACAGAGCTACAATTTGAGTCAGTATCAGGAACAGTTGATAGGTATGATGTGCACTGTACAACAAACTACAGTTCAGCAGACAGTGCACCATGGAAATCAAAATGCATTTCCAGAAATCAGTATGTAAAACATAGATAAAGACATATAACAGTTGCTCCTCAACCAATTAATAAGCAAGTAATGTGGCAGATAAAAGTGCAAAATGTTGACCCTATACAGGACATAACTTGTTCAGCCACACACATGCTAGCATTACACATTTGGAACTCAGATAATCACTAAGAATCATACAGGATCTTGATAGCCCTGAATATTAAAGGAAGGAATTTAACATATCTGTCGCATGTGTATGATCCAATAAGGGCAGTGTATGTTGAACAATCAATGTGTCATAAAAAAACAAGACAGAAATCAATTTAAAGCATTTTAACATAAATATATATCAGGAAGACATAGCAGCTATGGACCCAGACATTCTTCACTTGCATCCAGGCAAACAGACGAGATGATACAAATGTGTTATTAAACTGTTTGCAGTCCTGTATAAACCAAAGTATCAAGGGACAGTGGAATTTTAAGCAACTGTCTTATAACTTTATCCCTCCATCAGCCTCTGGCTAAAGGTTTTATAGAGGGTGCAGGCAATAATGTCAGAGAGATAAATCCAAGGAGAATGTCCATTCAGTTAAGTCCTACCAAGGCTATCAGGGATACCAGGAAGTTAATACTTGAATTCTACAGATACTGATATTGCTGAAACTATTGAATATAAAGGATGTATAGCATTTAGTATACCGAGGTGGCTGAAGTAGTATAAATGAAACATGATGCATGCTCAGGGGCATAGCCAGGAATGTATATATTGTACACACGACATCCAAGTCATGCCACACATAGGACACAGAACCATGCTCCCCCATTCTTCATAAAAGAAAATGTTATAGCCAAACAGTCCACTTATGCTATGCTGATGAGGTCATAAGAAGGCCAAAATGTGCATGTCCACAGCTAGTGTTGTTTGGCTTTGTTGGCCTTGATCTGTCCCTAAGGGCTTTAAAATTAAAAAGTAATGGACATTCAGAAGCCATATAGCTGAAACACTTGGATGTCCCTCATGGGACAATGTATATATCCCATGGATCTCTATTACAGAAGGTTTAAGGTATCACACAGTGAAAACACAAGCTTGGTTATGTTTTTCTTGTAGGTTTTACTAAATTGATTTGTCTGTGTGACCTTTTTACATTTTGGTTTATCCCCCTCCATAAAAGATATTGATCATGCAACAGCACTAGAAAAAGTAGAGCACATTCTGTGTGAGGGCACTGGCTGTACATAACTCCTTGTGTATATCACACAGACTAACCTTTGGTTATAGTGCTATGACCTGCAGATAGTAATTGAGAACATGGAAATTATACTTAAGAATATATTTTTTTGTATTTCCAGGGTGAATACTATAAGCAACTTGAAGGAGTTGCTTTGGGGGCCTCATGTGCCCCAGTGTATGCCAATATTATTATGTTATTTTGGGAGAAGCATTATGTATTCACCTCTAATTACTGGCAATACATTAAGGGATATTTTTGTTTCTTAGATGATATATTAGTGCTATGGAAAGGGCCTGTTGATAGTATATCTTCATTTATTAATTATATTGAATCCTTAACAGATTTTTTAAAGTTTACCAATCAAGTAGGGGAGGTGGATTATTTGTTTATCAAGTTATACAGGGATATTACCAGTCAGAGATTACTGTCTAGAATATATAGGAAAAAATATTTTTCTAATACATGCCTGCACTTTGATAGTAATCACCCACAGTATTTAAAGAAGAATATTATTAAGGGGCAGATGGTCCGTGCAGCCCAAATGACATCAAGAAGGGAAGATTTTATGGAAGAAATTGATTTTATTGGTAAATTATTTGAGGATAAGAAGTATTCAGCTGAATTAATACAAACTATTAAAGATGAAATTACATAGGGGTGGGGTACAAAATATATTCCATTATTAAATGGTGACCATCAGGTTGGTAGGGGGACTATAGAAAATGTATGCAAAGTTCCCTTAAGTACTAATGAAGGATAGAATGGGCATTATTTTGTCATGAGATATAATCAAGATACAAGTAGGGTAAGGAAAATTGTTCAAAAGTACTGGAATATATTTAAAATTATGCCCAATTATTCAACATTTTTTCAGGTACCCCTAAAATTCAGTTACAGGAGAGGAGCTAATTTGAAAAATGTATTTGAGAGAGAAAGTACACAACAACAGCCGTACAATAGTACTAGGGCTAGAAAAAAGATAGGGAACCTATGCCTGTGGGTGTTGTCACCAGTGTAAATGGGTAGCTAATCCGAGTGAGCTATGTATACCTAGTTTAAATAATAATTATAGTATGGTAGCAAAAGGATATTATACCTGTCAGACAAAAGGGGTGATTTATTTAACATATTGTCAAAAATGTTTCTTTTATTACATAGATAAAACAGAACGAAACTTAAAATACAGAGTGTATGAGCATATCTATGATATTGGTAGGAAAAAAGATACAAATGCACTCTATAGACATACACAGGAGTGTGATGGAGCTACATTTAAGTTTTGGGTTATTGAACAGGTCAGACCCTCGGATAGGGGAGGGGACTGGGAAACTCTTTTAGAGTTTCGTGAGTTAATTTGGCAAATGCAGTTGGATGCCGGCACCAGACCTGGTTTGAATGATCATCTATCCATTGTACCAGCTTTAAAAATGAGGACAAAAATATAAATAATATATAAGTTAGGAACATGGGTAATTGTCTTGTAAATAGTATGTTTGCCTTTATTTTTATGTATATACACATTTCTTGTATTCAATATATATTATGTGCAATTTTAAAACTAGTGTAATATGGGTTTATTTAATGTACGTGAGGGTTCTTTAAGATGTGGGGATGTTTTAATTATATGGCTGATGTAATATTAATTAAAATGTGAACCAATGGGCATTGTATGACTTATATAAAAGAGGGAGCGTTTTTAAATGAGTTATTCTGATGAAGTTTCATGTTATGAGATGAAAGCACTAAATCTGTGGAATTTGCAATAGAAGACTGTGCTTTTACATTTTTTGCATTGTGGAAGTGGAATTTATGTGAACTGGTTGTGGTGAGGACGGACCTTTATTGACCGAGCGGCTGCCAGTTGCTGTTTGGTTCTTGGTGAACTTGGTTAGGTTTTTCTTGTAGGTTTTACTAAATTGATTTGTCTGTGTGACCTTTTTACTTTTTGGTTTAGCCCATCTCCATAAAAGATATAGATCATGCAACAGCACTAGAAAAAGTAGCGCATATTCTGTGTGAGGACACTGGCTGTACATAACTCCTTGTGCATATCACACAGACTAGCCTTTGGTTAAAGTGCTGCTTCACAGCAAGACTCTGCATGACAGCTGGCGGACTTGTTTTAGAATGCAGTACTGTGACAAGTCTCTGCACCACATCATGGTAGACAGTTCCACAGAGGTCCATTAAGAGTAATATGTCAGCACTCCGCCACTGCGGTACATTGAAAAATGTCAAAATGAAGCGCTAGCAATACTGTAGCAAGGTCCATAGAAGTCTATCACTTATAAGCCGTCCCACACTACCCAGGCTTCTTTTTTTATTGTTTTCTCATACTTTGTCTTACTATTCAGGATTGTACTGCATTCTTTCAGCATATACTCTCTTGACTACAGGATGCTAACTCTGGAGGAATGAATCTACTTATGCTGGGGATTTAGGATCCACTAGATTCCCTGAGCTGCATTGTCCTAGATGCTCTGAAATGCATTTTAGACCTTTTGATTTGATGATTGCCTGAACAAAATCAATGACTTATGAAAGAAATTCACTCTTTCTTTTTCTTTAAAAGATGACATAAATTATGTTTAGTTCCAAAAGCAGATAAAATAACAGTGTCCAATAAACTGGGGAAACATTTGATTAATGTTGAACAGTGCTCTACTCCAATAAGCAAATGTAATTAATAAAATAAGATACCTGCAATAACACATAAATCATATCTAGAATACTGCCTCCTTACCGTTGTTTTCTCATACTCTATCATGCTATTCAGGTTCTTCCTGCAGCTAGCCTTTCGGTGCATACTAACTAGCCAAAACCTTTGGTATAATAACTCTGGAAGAACTAATTTAATTAAGCCAGTGATCTCAGAGCTGCAGGAACTCCAGACTCCATAAGCTCCAAGATGCTCTGAGGTATATTTTATGTCTTTTTTTCCATCTATTTGATCCAATGATGGCCTGAATAAAACTAATGGTTATGGAAAAAGTTTCACTTAAAGTTTTTTCTTTAAAGAAAGAAAGAAATAAAGAAAGAAATTGTTTCTAAGGCTTAATGTCCTCAGCTGAAAAAATAATCATTCCAATTAAACTAGGCAAACAAATGTTTGCAAGAAAACATAAACCATAACTGTGAACACTGATTGCCTAACTATCCCCCTCTAAAAAAGAAGTCTCACACACACACACACACACACACACACACACACACACACACACACACACACACACACACACTGCCTTCTTACCAACAGGGAAATTGGAGGAATGCCAATAAACCCTATAGCTTGTTTTTTAAATGTTAAAGGAAACCAACATATCACATGAATTAAACCTAACACAGGCAGGGAGAACATGCAGATTCCACACAGAAAGAGCCACAGCCAGGTACTTAGCGATCTGAAGTACTGTGAGATAAAAACATCACTGTGATTGGTTGCTTGCAAACAGAATCTACTCAGAACACAAAAGACAGACACATTTTATATACGATGCTGAGATCTGATTATGATGAAAACTAAAATAAAAAAAGCCATGTTACTCTTAAATGCATTGCACCACACTCCTTGCATATAAAAGCATAAGTCATAGCAATGATCATTTTACACCAGTTTTAGTAAATACAATGCATTGTGTGACAATGCGTCTGCCATGCTAAATCAGTAACTAACAGTGACCATGCATCATTAAGGGAAAGTCACTTTTACCCATAGATGCCCTCTGCATTGACCAATTACAGCCACTTTACTGACTCTGCCCAACTAAGATGTTTGTGCTACAAAATGGCCATAGCAAAGTACTTCAACTTACTTTGCACAAATGCAAACTAGTCTTACAAAACCAGGTTACTGACTGTTTCATCTGTGAAGACAACAAAAAGTTCAATTACTTTCATTTACATTCAGCTTCCCCAAAATGCACATAAATGCACAAATACACAAATACACAAATACACACACACACACACACACACACACACACACACACACACACACACACATGCGTACACATATACCTCTACCAGTTATATCTGTCCACTTTGTTAACTGTACATAACTCAGACTTCTGATTATGATAAAACAATTCTCAAGTTTGTTCCACATAAATGTCTGCTGCAGTAAAGCATTCCCACATGAATCGCAGACATACCTGTCAATGTCTTTGCTCAAGAATTCTAAACAAAGTAAAAAAATAATGGGGAGGCAAGGATCCAAAATCAGGAATAAATGCTAACTCTTGCTGTACTTCACTTAAGTTAATAGACCAACAGATTTTTCACAAACATGCATTTCTGAGCAGTTAAAAGAATAAAAGTCTAACATCTGGTATTATTGTCTGAGTCCTGTGGTCTTCAGAAATTCAGCAAAAAAACAAAATGTTGTTAAGGCAGGACAGAAATATGAAGAACAAATGGGGACAATCTACAAAAAAAAAATTGGATCATATATTCACACTATGCAATCATACTACAAAGTCAAGATAAGGCAAATGAGAAAAGTCAGTGATTTCCATCCACTTACACACACCACTCAGTTCTCTACTCTTTTGACCATGTATACTTCAGATGTTTGACTCCAGTAAATAATGTCTCCAGTAACCGAGCAATTATTGTCAATTTGTTTTAGAAAGAAAATAGCCAACTACTATAAAGTGTTTCCATATGGTTTACACAAATATACATCAGCCCTGCCAAGCTCTGTCCACTTTACATTATATCTTCTTATTTGTCATGATAAAAAAATACTTATATACCATGATTCAGATCATCAGAGAGCATTGCAACCTACTCATAGCACTCTGATCTTACTGATTTTGGACTTGCATGGATAATTTCACTGTGGATACTATAATATTTTTCATCTGTACAATTTCCAGGCTTCTGCTTTTTGCCATCACACCCAAAATCTAGACAATCAGAGAACTTCAGTGAGTCTTTTGACTGGTTGTTTAGATCATGTCTGGGGCAAAACAGAAAGCTATCTGCCACACACAGAGCCACTGCACCTGTACTTGTTTTGCACAGAGGTGCAACAGCACTGGCATCAGACTATGTTTGTATCCTTAAGGCTGGTTATACAGGTGTCCCTGCAGGTGTCCATGCACATTTTAAACTGTACACATCTACATGGAGTGAATATGCCACCAGACACCTGTGGATGCACTGTCAGTTTCAGCAGCATGGAACCCATAGTATACAACTTGGCAGAAAGTTACCTTTCGATTACTGAATATGTAAAGGCTCAATTTATTGAAAATGCACTTTATATGTTTTATCTCTGCCTTTTTAGCCAATTTTACTGCTAAATATTTGAGGAGCTTTTTTCTCAGTAAATATTTCCCCTAATGTATACATTATAATTCAGCAAGTATGCTAGCACAACATTACAGTGGGTTGCATGCATTTCTTTCTTTATTTTGCGCAAGGTCATGTTCAGTATTCATGAATCATTCTTTTAACTTTACTTCTATTCAATGTGCTGAACATAAAGCCAAAACACTGTATTAGTACAATACTGAGAAGTATTTCCATCAAGATACATTTTAATACTTAATGGTTCTTAAACCTGTGGGAATATCCCACTGGTTTACCTCAAAAATCAACAGTATTTAGAATATTTGAAAGAGTCTGTGGTCTCCAGTTTTACAACTACTGTATTTTAAACCATATTTGGAATATCTCTTTCAGAAAGAATGTCAGGGTATCATGGATCCCCCTCCTGCATCTAGATGTGGCTCTATAGACACTTTCACTGATATGTCTATAGACAATTCGCAACATGTCCTTTGGCTGCAGACTTTGCCCACCCAGTAATTATACTCACATTGTCTTTGTTATGCAGCGGATTAGGACAAATGGCTCTGTTTTATTTTCTGCAATACTCCATTCTCACTAAAAGCAATGATATTCATCTTTGCTGAAATCTCTTTAGGTGCACTCCTGTCAGTTTTTTGAGCATTGCATGCACTATCCTGTCATCCCTTGATTCACTGAAATAAGTTGAACTCATTGTCTATAGTGATTTATTTTGTATCTCATGAATATCTTGCCATTATATTACAGGAAGGAGCTAGAGGTAGGAAGAGTACCCATTACTAGCTGAGCAGATAATAGACATATGCCCCATAGGGCCATACTTCTGTATTTCAACAAGGTGAAAAAAATATTTTAATTGCAATTGTACCTATTGACCTGAGGATTTTTCAGGGGATTATTTTGTAGCTTATACTGCCCTCTAGCACATGACCATAAGACCATAACCATAATATACCCCTGTAGTCTAGTTCACCTACCTCTGTACACAAACAAAATAAATAGTTCAGCTGACAGGTGGTATTTAAAATTCACATTTCTTTGAATATCACTTGAATTCAAGCTTGCGTATTATTATGGCAGTTGTGATTTCAAAGATGGCCGCCATTCTGTAGACACTGCATATCTACAGCTCTCCAGATACTCGGAATAAAAATTAACCCTGAGGATATACTACAAGATTTTTTACACTAATTGTTGGCTATAGCTATTCTACTACAACTAAATATTGCTTGAGAGGTGAAAGAACCGGAGGAAATTAATCAAACTCACAGGATTAGATCTGATTGTCTGTCTGACTCTGAACAGAGTATTAAACAAAGGAACTGTCTGACTAGTAATCGTGGATATTTACTAGTTAGTTATACTAGAGTTTTGCTTTGCTTCGCAATGTCAAAAGAAGACAAAAATATGGAAACAACAACAACTAAAACCAAATTATCAGCACTTCAGTCACCAGAAAAAGATTCAACAATAAAAAGGCAGAAGACCATAAAACAGCAGGAACTTTTAAAAGCTGGAATGACAAATAAACCGGATCAACTGGCTAACATGGAAGATATTAAAACTGCTTTGTTGCCCATTCAAGAAGCTTTGAAAGAACTTTCAAACCAGGTACTTTCTTTTGGTGCCACATGCAGTCAAATTCTTGAAAGGATGGATAAATCAGAAGCTAGAATATCCGAAAATGAGGACAGAATAACATTGCTTACAAAAAAAACAGACATTCATGACCTGGATATTCAGTCTATGCAAAATAAAATTCTGGACTTGGAGGCAAGATCCAGAAGGAACAACATAATTATTAGAGGAATTCCAGAAACTATCCAATATAATGATTTAATTTCAACCATCATACAAATACTCGAAATATTGTTCAATGACTCTGACATTGCTAAGCAAATAGTTATAGAAAGAGCCCATAGAGCTCTCAGAGAAACACAAGCCTCAAATATTCCTAGACCAGTTTACGTCAAAATACTCAACTACCAGGATGTAAATAAAATAATTCTAACTGTTAAAAAGAATGGAGGTTATATTATGTGGCAAAATAATAGAGTTTCTATGGGACAGGAATTACCATTGCAAATAAGACAAGCCAGACAAGCATTATCTCCATACTGTAAGTTCCTCATTGAAAAGAACATTAAATTTCAAATGAAATACCCTAACACATTAATCTTTACAGTTGATGGATCCAAAAATTCCATATCTACAAAAAAAGAAGCAAAAGTTACCTTTCTGAAGATTTTTAAGTCTCTTCCAGCTTCGGAAACTTAACCTGGCCATCCAGTCTGTTTACAGCAACGTGGATACTGGGATTCCATGCTTACTACATCTCGAGGCTTCAAAATCCTTTGTTTGTTCTTTTTTCTTCACCAGGCCCCTTGGTAAATATTTACTTAGTTTCTTTTTGCAGCTCCAGCTCGTCCACGAAGATTTTTCAAACTTTTATGGCTTCTACGAACTGTGTCCCTTCGCGAAGTAACAGGAAGTTCTTTAGGTGTTCCTAAGGGTCCGCTTTCGAGGTGGTGCATCCGGAAGTCCGTCCGTGTAATGGTTCCCCCGTCATGAACTCGAAGACAAGATTACATGATCAGGAAGTAGGAAGATCTCTGTGGAAGAAGGAGAAGCTAGTTGGACTGTAAAACGAGTATCCATGGACATTTAATGTATGTTACAGGTTTTATTTCTTTAAAGGGAACTGTGAATCCATTCAGGTAGGATTACAACTGAACTAATAATGTACTGGTTAAAATGTGTTATTTAACTGATATTTTAGAAGTAGGATAACTTTATCATAGTTATTCTGTTTTTTTTTCCTTAGGTAATTTATCCTGAATGTGGTTGTATTAATAACATTGTAGTATACTGTATTATTTATTTTCCTGTATTAATGATGTGTTTTAATACTGCAAATGTTTAAATAAAAAGGGGATTTAGTGTTGGGATAGTTAGTAGATAAAAAGACCAGAAGATGTTATATCCTGGCATTTCTAGGAAAGTGAAGGCTATCTTCTTTTTATACTAGCATGTGGTTCTGACTGTTTTGGGAACTGTGTTATTTAGTTATCATTTTATATATTCAAGTATAGTACCCAGTAAAGCATAGTTAGAGTGTTATTTGTATTCACCCGTTTTGCTGTCATTGTAATGTTAAATAAGTTAGATTATATAAACAAAGTCAGATTTAATGCTATATTTATAGGTTAAACATTTGTTCTTTCTCTTTCCTAGCTAACAAAATATATACTGAATTATCTTGAAGTCAATAATGTTATTGTTTAATAGGGGTACTGTCATATATCTGTTTAGGTCAGATTTAAATAAGATAGTTAGCTATCTTAGGGTAATACAACCAATTAATATAACTAATAATATATGTGAACTATTAGAGAGGTAGAATAGTAATTTTGAGTGTAGTGAAGATCATTTATGTTAACTAAATAATGTGTTCAAGAGCTGTGGGTAGTTATCAGTGTTTATTAGGGAATGTTTTGGTTAGGCTTTGTAGAGTTAGATGTAACCTCTATAGGTTTTTTGCATGTTTTTGGTGTTTTATTTTGTAAGATAAAGAATAGATGTTTAGTGAGGCCGTGTACCCATAAAAGTTTTAACAGTGTAAAAAAACCTATGTATGTCCTGGTCCAGGGGAATAGTGGATAGGCACTGGTTAGGGATGGGACGTCAAGATTGCTTCCAGACATTATATACTGTGCTAATATATTTGAATTTAGTATCGTCTCTCAATTTTAAAATATCCTTAAAAGATTTAAAAATCTTAGTATGTGGATAGTAGACTCATGGAATACTAAAGGGCTCCAGAACTTGAAAAAAAGGAAATTATTTTTTCATTTATTTCTCCAGTCAAAGGCATGTTTTATTTTATTACAAGAAACCCACTTGACCAATGATCAATGGACTGTCCTTAAGAATAAGAAATGGATTAGAGAGGTGGTAGCTTCAGAAGGGACAACTAATAGTGCAGGGGTGGCGATTATTATTAAAAACCAATATCAAGAGAAAATTCTAGATTTTAAAATAGACAAAGAGGGAAGATGGTGTTATGTGATTCTTTCATCTAAACTTTATGATAAACCGGTGATACTTCTTAATATATATGCCCCATGTACCAATCAACAACTTTTTATAACATCACTCTATTTTATCCTGAATCAATATAATAATTACTATATAATAATAGGAGGTGATTGGAACACATACCAAGATCCCAAATTAGATAAATCAAGTTCACACAGGTCCTTTAATAACCAAGCAGTGATAGCACTACAGGAACTTAAAACAGATTTTAAACTATATGATCCATTTAAATACACAAATAATCAAATGAATGCAAATAACTTTACATTTTATTCAAGTTGTCATAAAATGTGGTCTAGGATCGATTTTTTTCTAATTTCAGATGTGCTAATGTCTTTTGATCCCTGTGTATTTATACAAGCTCGACATTTGTCGGATCATTCTAGGATCACATTAACTTTCAATAAGGACCCTAGACATAATATACGTCTCAGAGGTTATAATTGGCCCTTAAATCCATATTTATTAAATAAAGACGATATAATAAAAGAAGTTCAAGAGACATTTAATCAGCTATTAGTTAATCTTTCTAAACACCTACATCTGTCTGACATAGAATGGGCAACGACCAAAGCACAAATAAGAGGAATTTTTCTTCAAAAGGCTACTTATTATAAGAAAATACAATCGAGAGACGTACAAGAATTGGAAACTAAAATTAAATTACTGGATCAAGATTTAATTGGGAATTATAGTAAACAAACTGAAACGGAGTTATTAAAATGTCAGAAGGACCTTTTTTTACTACAAAATAGTAAATTATCATTCTATGAACAGAAAATACTGGTAAAATATGCTAATCATATACAGACCCCTTCAAAAGCACTTGCGCGTATCATTAATCATTCGAAAATACCCTCTCAAATTCCTGAAATACACTTTAACAATAAAACATACACCAATACTGAAGACATTATGAATGCCTTTGAATTAATATTTTCTCAAATTTATGGTGAACATCAGGAATTATTTATAAATAAGAGTAATAATGACTTTCTGCAGAAGATTATCTTTCCGAAAATTGGTGATGAGTTCCATATGAATTTAGTCAAACCAATTTCCTCAGAGGAAATAACAGATACAATTAAGAATCTGAAGCCATATAAAGCTCCAGGACCGGATGGTTTGACTACGGAATTTTACAAAACTTTTAGTGATACATTGGGGAAAATACTTCCACATGTATTTAACTATATAATTAATAATAAAATTAATGACCCGCACTTTAATGCTTCAAAAACTATTCTTATACCGAAAGAGAATGCTGATTTGCAAAATCCGAATAACTATAGACCTATTTCACTTTTGAATATAGACATGAAAATTATGACATCGATTTTGGCTAATAGATTGAAGAAGGTAATTAACCTGATAATATCAGAGGAACAAGCTGGTTTTATAAATGGCAGCCAAACTACTGATAATACGTTATCACTTCATACACTAATTTCTTATGCCACTCATAGAAATTTTAATGCTTATGCACTCATAATTGATGCATAAAAAGTTTTTGATAGAGTTAATTTAGAATTTTTGTTTGATATTTTATCATATTTTAATATACCTCAAGACTTTATTTTAACATTAAAAAAACTATATAATAATCCCTATACAAATCTAGTTATTAATAAAAATTTCTCAAAAAGAATACAAATTAAGAATGGTACCCGCCAAGGATGTCCATTATCTCCTATATTATTCAATCTTTATTTAGAACCATTATTTCTACATATCAACCAAAATATCTATCACAATGCTCCAATAATATATGGTACGAAAATTTCCATGGCTGCTTTTGCGGATGATCTAAATATTTACTGTATGACACCTGTTTCAGATACCAAGAAAATATTAAAAGCAGTGGAAGACTTTGCAAAAATATCTAATTACAAAATAAATTTAAAAAAAAAACAAGTTATTTCCTTTAAAGACACCTACACCCTTTTCGCTTTTACCATTGGTAGGTCAGGTAACATCCGAGGAAAAAATAAAATATTTGGGTATTGTTTTTTCAACAGACAATAGAGACTTTTATGTGAACAATGTTAAGTTAATTTGGGAGCATATAGTGTCTGATTTAAAAAGATGGAATAATTTGAAATTACCAATAATGGCAAAGACCTCAATTATTAAAATGAACATACTTCCCAGAATATTATATATTTTTAGAGCTACTCAAGTTCAAATTTCTAGGAAATTCTTCAAACAACTTCATACGGAATTAGGTAGATTTGTATGGGAACCTAGAAAAACTAGGATATCCTATGATAAACTGATGACTCCGAAAAATAGGGGTGGTTTAGAGTTACCGAATTTTGAAGCATATTATTTAATAATAAATGCTAATAGAATTCTAAGAGTGGTTAACTTTGACAGGTCCAGTCCTAAATGGTCACCCAAGTGGTTGATTCTGAATTATAAACATGCTGCTGGACTGGGTATTAATTGTAAGGCATTACCTTTTTTAAATAAAGATTCCCTTAAAATGTACACTCTGATGGAACATATCAGAGTATATATAATATCAGTACAAAGTCTGTTTAACTCACTAAATCTCTTACAATATATGATGACTTTTCAACCATTTCATAAGAACCCGAATTTGAAAATTGGTAATCAACTGATAGATCTTAAAAAATTCCCACTTATAAGTGATTTAACCATACTTGATTTATATTCCTTCCTCGGTATTTCAATACATGAAATGTTAAGAGAGATAAATCTCCCTAACTCATATTTAATTATAATGAGACAGTTAAAGGATCTGTCAATAAGTTATTTTAGTAATAGTAATTTTAAAATTAAAGAAGAAGATTTAACCATTTGCCTAAACTTATGGCAAACTCTTATGCAGGACTGTAAATATATAACGGCTTCATATAATTTGATAAAAGACGTGAAATATAATAACCAAATACTTTTATCCAAATACTGGAAGGAGAAATTGTTAACGATTGAAGATAGTAAAATATTGAAAGCAATTAATTTAACCCTAAAATCAGTATCTCTTCAAAAGTTATTATTTACTCAGTTGATGATATTTGATAATGCGTATTACACTCTTTTCACTCTATATAAATTCAACTCTAAAAACTCACCTAAATGCCCATATTGTTTAGATCAAATGGCTGACCTTTTACACATGTTCTGGAGTTGTAAATGTATTTTCAAACTTTGGAATTCTTTAAAAATCCAATTACAAAAAATGGGGTATCAACAGTCTACACTTTCTTGGGAGTTTATGATTCTTCATATTCCTCCAAATAATTTGGATAGATCCCAAAGGATCATACTCATAAATATTTTCCTGTTAATGAAGCTGTATATAGCTACAAATTGGCTGAATCCATCCCAGACTTCATGGGAAAACTTTAAGAGTGTAGCGATAAAACATATCTTAGCACATAAATTACTAATTAAAGATCATAAGAAAAGTATAAATAACACAAAAATATGGGAGCAAATCTTTAACATTGTGTTAGCTTAAGGTTCCAATCCATTTTTCCCTGGGAAGTACATACTAAATATGGAGCTCAGTATAGATAAGCCTCATATTGATACTAGATTTTTATTTTCTCTTCCTTTAATACTCATCTAGAAGTTTATATTAATGTATAATGATTTTATGCAACTGTTGGAAGCATTCATGTATATATTGTAAATATGTTGTGGTATTGTATTAACATTTGGAAAAGAATAAAGACTTATTATTGAAAAAAAAAAGCTTGCGTATTATGCAGATGTTATAAGATGCAGCACATCAGTTACTTCCTGTCTTCGATGACAGCTTTCATCATTGCTTCCTAAAAACCTATAGTCATCAATAAAGCAGAGTTCATGTGTATCCTCTAAGAGTATACTTGTCTTTACAATGAGACTTTCCTGGCTCCTGAAATTTGTATACTTGTCACTGTTTTCAAAGTCTAATTAATTAAAGTCTTGATAAAGTTACATAATTAAAACTAAGGCAGAAAGGTGGCATTTACAAGCTGACATGATTTGCTAAGCATATCAGTGAAATGGTCAGCATGAAATATGCAAAGCTGGAGTTATTAAGGTGTGTTTACAGAAAGATATGAAAACTGGGACATATTTCCACGTTTACACTAATAATGCAAAAGCAGTGTATGATACTGTCTTTTTGAGGGTGCTATATTCAAGCAGTGAGTGTTATGAAAAATAGCATTAAAACATGTTGGGGAATGTGAAGACATTCTGACATATAAATGCTGTTTTGGTAAAGCAGTTATGACTATTACCTATATATGCATAACTGCATTCATTTCATAAAAGCTGTATGACTTACAGGTTAACAAAAGTTGCTATGTAACACAAAACCATTAAGGTACGTACGGTTGCTGCTGATACTTGCCATCTAGCACAGAGTTTTTATAGATTATTACTGTTTTGAGATATTGTATAAATATTATGAATAATTTGCATAGATTAGGCAATATCAAAAACATAGCAGCATGGTATCCCCTGTTGTCATACATCACTGGAAAGCTCTTGAACAGGAAAACGATTTTCTTGTACACTTATAGAGATATAATCATTTGTTTGGCAAGCACATTAGTAATTTTTGGCAAACAAAATGCATTTTGTTTTTCTTTCATACATTTGCAATGTAAAAATCAGCATCTAAAGACAGACATTAGATACTAACAGTGGTTTATAGACTGTCTACCAAAAGATATCATATTTTACATTTTTTTTGTAACTCACTTAATTTATTGGATATTATGAATCCAATGAAGTGTATTTTCAGTAGAGGATTTTGGAGAAAAGCTTTCCGGAAGCAAGTGGTTTTCTGGCTTAGAAGTCTTCAGGAAGCCAATGTGTTAATTAGCTTCCTGCTGTTCAGGATTAAATGAGTTAAGTGAATTGTTAATAATGCTCATTGTGTTATAACTTCATAACATTTGGAAACTTTAAATAGTAATGATCATGTTTTAGATGCACACAGTCTCTAAACCTGTAACAAATCAGTTGCAATTGCACTCCATGGTCATCTAGGTTTTATGTAAGAAATTCTCTCTACTCATGGATTGTTGTTATGATATGCATTGCCTATTGTATAGTTTATTTGTTTTCTTCTCAATCTGCGTCACTATTCTTGGCCAGTGTAACACATACTGGGCTCTTTATTTACTCTTCAGACTTCCCAAACACGAATCATATGTTCTTACCAACTTGATCTTTAAACATCAGATCTAAGACATGGGAGTATTTCCTTCTTTAAAGATGACTTTTGTACTTGTTAAATTTCCATTTTTACATCTTTAGGCATTCCCAACTCCAGGTTACTTTGTGCATTTCTAAAAGACCCTCTAATTCTTTTGGTCAACATCAGTCATAGAAGTAATCAGTTAATTCTCCTGACCTTCCTAAACAAATCTTCTTGTTCTGTCTTTCAGATACAAACAATTCAGCTGCCAAATAAGTCACACATTTGTAGTTTCATCTACATTCTCAGTAGTTTTGGGATGCCTTGTGCAAGGATTTCTTAAATGTATTTTGCAATTAATTATTCCAGTGAAATCATAAAAAGGCATAGTATGAGCCATGCCCCAATGATGCAATATTTTGCAATCCTGAGACATGTCTGTCAAGTTGAAGAAAGGCCTTATTATCAGCTAATTTGCATGACTCTTGATGACAGTTCATATCACACAGTACAGATAATTGCTGATCTTGTAGGCATTAGCATCCCAGCAGTCACCAGATGCACATGAACATGTATAAACACAAACGCATACGCACATACTACTGTCCGCATACCTACTCCTGATGTGTTTGCCCATCCCATATCTGGTGGTTCCCGCCACACCCAATTCTTGAACTTGTCAGAATGCTATTAAGGCACAGGGGCTTAGAGTAATCCCTGGTGGCTAATATTTCTTCCACCAACTGAACCTTGCACTACTTGAAACTCACACATGTTCAGTAGGCCTGATGGCTAGTGTATCCCCCCATCTCTCAATCCCTGTAAATGTTTAACTGCCATTATGGCATGATTGTAATCACCTTGATTTCTAGATTTTACTTCCATGCACCCCCTTAATCCCATACTGCTATTAGTGCTGCTATGTTACTTAGGTCTCATGTAATCCCTGGTGACTAGTGTTTCCTCCACCTCTCCAGTCCCTGTACTATTGTCAATGCCATCATGGCACTTAAATTTAGTGTAATCACTGATGTTTAGTGTTTCCCCTACCCCGAGTCCCTGTACTTAGGTATTCAATAGATTAGTACAGTCTTTTGGACGTGTTCACTATAGTGACATGGTAGGGCTAGCCTTGCTGATCTACACAGCTGAGGAATTTCTTTTATCACTCAGAATGTAGCTACTTTCCAGTACACAGTTCCTTGGGGAAAAATACCACATGGCTAAATAGCATATGCCTCTCCATTAGACTGTCTCAGTAACATTCAGCATGGCCACAGAGCCATCCATCTGCAGTTATAGATGCCTCCATGCTAGTGCATTGTGAAACACTATGTTAGGTCTATTGTGGAAATCAAAAAGGTTAGCATGACATGTAATTTCATGTACACATTATGGTGCCTTTGTAAATGCCACCCATGTCTCCACCAACTTATGTACACTCAGAGATTATTTCTTATCTATACATTATAGCAAGTAGCCCTTTTCATCGCAGAGTGTATCTCATCTGACATTCTATAAAAGTTCCTGATTCAGAAGTCACTTGTTCATTTTTTTCAGGAAATCTCTGCCAGACATGCATCATGCTGTTCATTTGTTTGACCCCATAACACTATACTGTCAACCGCATTAAAATAACAACAAATCTTTGGTTTATCTTTATGACACCTCTCCAAGACATTTGAAATGCTGATGAAATGCTAAAAGGAAGCCTTATAAATTTGTACCTCCCTCTAAATGTAGGGAGTATACATTGATGCAACTTTTCTCTTTTAAGTTTTATTTAATATAATCTCTAATCTGCATTAAGCACAGAAAGAAAATCTTCATTTCTGGCATGACAGACACTATTTCAGTTCTACAAAACAGATAATGCTACTTGTTATATGTTTATGCAAGGATTGTAGATTTTTTAGCTGCACATTTTATCAGACATCATTAGAGTAAACATAACGTAGACTCATTTTCATACAGTATGCAATTTATCTCTTTATCAATCCTTACCTAAGATCTACTGGAATTTTCTTTGGAACATGCACTAATAAACTCCTGAAAAAAGACAAAATCATTAAATTAAATTTAAATGTAATATTTATAACATCAAAATGATTATTGTATAAGCAATACTACCTCTGCATTCATACTGTGAATTATTTTTACAATGGAAAATGTCTGAAAATTCAAATAACTTAGTAATAAGAATATATATATATATATATATATATATATATATATATATATATATATATATATATTTATATATTTAATCTCATGGTGCTGTATTTCTTATAGGTTCAGTAGGTTCATAGGTAGTACTAGGTTGGTTGCTCTTGCAGACCATTTTAAGCCTAGGCAATTTCCTTTCAATTGTGAGAATCAAACCCTGTACCTTGTGTTTGTGATGCAAGAGCCTTTACCATTATGCCAACCACCCATAAAAAGCATTTTCCAGCCTTCTTTAGTTTTACATGATGCCAAGTATAATTGCACTATTTATACAGTGACTGACTCAGATTATTGTTTTTCTGACATAGTGCTTTGAATATTAGAATATCCATTACATTTAACCATCCTAATGTCTAATCTAAACTTTGTACTCTATTTTTTTTCTGCTCAGAATTCTAGAAAACTTTCTAGTTGTGGTTTGATCTCTACTGCAACCTATCAAACAATATGGACTGTGTATATTCTCAATAAAATGATAATCATGCCTTATATAATGTTTTTCATTACTATCCATAGATATATGCACATAATTTGACTGCAAGTTAGCTTTCTTCCTTTTGCATACTTTTGCAAAATGATTCTTTCTGCCATTGCTGCAGCAGACTTGAATAACAGCTGGACAGTTCCTCTCTACTGCGTACTGTAATATTTGCTATACATAGTTTTGCATTTAATACAGTTTATTGACTCTGTATTCTTGATAGAGGATCCACAACTTCTTACTAGATATTTACTTATGTTCAACCTTTCTGTTTGTAACTTATATTTCCTTATTTTCAACATTTCATTCTCACATACCATTCTACATATAACCCTCTTTTTGTTGAGGTATTTTAATTGCAACAAAGCCCTTTCACTTTCCACACATCAGTTACTTTACTTAAAGTTAAATCAGATTTTCTCACTAATTTTCAACTTGCCTCATCTTTTCAGAGTTCATGTGAGAATGTCTCTCACATTAATGAATTAAGCAATTCATCATATTGAATCATTAGTTCACTCCTTTAATTCAGTAACATAAGTATGTGCTGTTACAGAGATATGGTTCAGATATAAAGAAATCACTCCATCTATACCTGGGTTTTGTGCATACCATGCCTTTGGTTCTGGAGAAAACTGTTTGTTATGGACCATATCTTGCATGATTGATAACTGGAAACACAAGCAGTGAGCTTTTAGAACTACAGATTATCATTGCTTGGTATTGAACATGTTCCCCAGTTGATATAATTTATTCTTTTAAAACTCCACAGCTTCAAATAATCATATAGTAAAATCAAGAATAAGTAATTCAAATGAAAAATGGCAATAAAACACTCACTTTTAATGAAAATAATAACAACCGGTAAGCACTTTCATTCATAAAGAACTTCTTCAGACCTGGTTGCCCCACATACAAACCTCACATTTATATGTTAATCAAATCACATGATTAAAACATTAGCAGTGTTTTAACCCTTTCTTACATAACACTGCTTTAAAATTTAATTTCTCATTCATACCTGGATCTGCATCTGTGTTTAACCTCACTTGCCAAGCATATTCTTTCCAATTTAAATCTTCTTCTGCATCCCATATTTTGTCTGCATTTGAAACTTGGTCAATAATAATAAAACTAAACCCCACCTTGACATTATTGTGATAATTAACAGCATGGCTTACTAAGGCATTAGTCACATCAACTTTTTCAACTGCCCTAAGATGTTCATTGATTCTACGGTGGAAGCTAC
The DNA here is from genome assembly GCF_019279795.1 of Protopterus annectens. Lineage (NCBI taxonomy): Eukaryota > Metazoa > Chordata > Ceratodontiformes > Protopteridae > Protopterus > Protopterus annectens. The sequence continues at coordinate 1,890,957,591 of NC_056728.1, read as the reverse complement.
ACTTTGTTCTTCCAATATAGAATCCATTGCAATAATTACATGATACCAGGTATACAACAAACTTAGACTTACACTTATAGTTGCCCATGATATTAATAGTGTAATCCCTAGCCCTTACTACTACTTTGTTACCTTGTATCACAAACATACAGTAATTACAGTCCTCACATCTTGACATAACATTATAAATTGTAGGAGTATTATATTTTTTATTTTCTAAAAGATCCTTTAAATGTCTCCCTCTTTTGGTAACAAAAATAGGTTTCTCACATAAAAAATTGTTTAACTGTTGGAAGTTTTTTAAAAACGTCCAATTACTTACAATAATCTCATTAATACTAAATAAATCTACTGAATTGTCCAACGTACAACTTAGATTATAATCTACTGTTACCACATTCGTTTGTATATCATTGTGTCTCCTTTTCTCTCACAGCTTTGGTTTTTGCTATTACTTCATTTATTACCATCATGGGGTACCCCTTTATCAAGAATTACTTTCTTAAAATCTCACATTCTTCTAAACAATACTCATCTTCATCAGTGAGTCTGTTAATTCTATCAAACTGACTATACACAATATTATTTTTAAAATTTGCACTGTGCATACTACTACACTCCAAGTAACTACTGCTCTGAGCATCTTTTTTATATATTTTAACCAAGATTTTATCATTTTTTATACACAGTTATATCCAGGTAATCTACACTAAATTTACTTCTATTGAAAAAACAATTTAAATAGCTAGAAACATAATTTAAATATTCACAAAAATTAAGCAAATCCAATTCAGAATCTCTCTATAGAAAAAAACAAGTCATATATAAAATGCTTGTAAAAATAAATGTTATTAGGAAATATGGAATTAAAAATAAATTCCCTTTCCCAACTAGACATAAACAAATTGGCATAGCTTGGGCCATAACTGCCCCATAGCCACACCTTTGTTTTGTTTAAAAAATCTGTTGTCAAAAGTAAAAAAATGATATGACAATATTACATCTAATAGTTCAGACAACAGACTAATTTCTTCAGCAGCAAAATTAGAATAACCCCTCAAACCTCCTGTAACCCTCTCGATTCCCTCTTCATTAGGAATTACAGTGTATAGGGAATATACATCTGCAGTCTATAACCATGTATCTTCTCTCAAAGAAACAGTTTTCACTCTTTCCTTAAAATCAAAATAATCTTTAACATATGATTCCACTGTAGTGACTGCGTTTTGTAAGCATCTGTCAACAAATATAGGCATGGAATCAGTTTTGCTAGCACTATTGGCTACTATAGGTCTAAAACTTGGTGTGTCCAAGTTCTTGTGTATTTTGGGGAGACCAAAAAAACCTTCCCAACTTTGGCGTATTTATATAAAAAAAGTCAGCTAATTCATTATTTATTCTTCCTTCCACTAACCATTCTTCAATTAATGAATTAATAAAATTGAAACTTTTATCAATGTCCACCTAATTTACTTCAACATAAAAATCAGCATCAGATAATACATCATATATGCTTTTTGTATAAAAACTGTAGTCCATGACTACTACTGCATTCCACTTGTCTGCTTTAGTAATGTAAATATCTTTATCATCAATAAGCAACTGCAAGGCATCCTTCTCTACCTTAGACATATTATGAAAACCATTCTTACTGTGGTTATCTAATAAATCTCTAACTTCTTTTTCGCACATTGAGTACAAATGCTTCTAACTCTGTCCTAAGGGGAGGATTAAAAACACTGGGTTTCCTAAAACTATGTTGCATACATGCCCTATCTTGAAAAAGACATTTCAAATTTATTTTTCGCACAAAACCCCTCAAGGCATTGATAACAGACAAAATATTGGCCCTTGAAGATGGCACAAAATTAAGTCCTTTGCTTAAAACATTAATTTGTTCTGTATTTAACACCATGGAAGATAGATTCACTATTTTAAAATTCAAATTGCCGTACCTTTATTTAATGATTGTCCTAATTCCAATTGCACTGCTGATACTTCTCTACAGTTCCATTTGGAACATTGTATGATCTTGTTGCTTGCTGACAGCAACAATGCTCGTTCCTGTTCCCATGGAAATTCTCCTTGAAGTTTTTGTCGTTGCTGAAAAACTTCTTTTTCCCTTTGTTGTAGAAAAACTTCTTTTTTTGTCCATAAGCTTGATGTTTTTGTCCCCATGACTGCTTCCTTGGCTCCCAAGTTTGTTGCTTGCTGACTACCTGTGCCCAGCTACTTGAGCTTGTACCTCCATCCTGGTAAGCATCGACCTGCTGTCAGTATTATTTACAAACACAAGGGGGTGCTATGGGTTCAGAGTGTGCAGGGCTGTACGCCAATATTGCCATGTTGAAATGGAAAAACATACTTTGAAACAATCAACATATTTCCGATTCTGTAATACTTACATGAGGTATTTGGATGACATGCTTATTTTATGGAAAGGCCCTAGAGACCAGATTGTTTAATTCATTAACAATATTACCAACTCAACCTCTTTTTTGAGGTTCACATATCGTGTCAATGCATGTGAAAAGTCCTATCTTGAGGTTCTGTTAAAGAAAGATCTGGAACAACAGAGATTTGTGGCTCAAATTTTCAGAAAATAAACCTATTCCAATAGTTTTTTGCATTTCAACAGCTGCCACCCATTTACTCAGAAACGTGCAGTTATTAAGGGGAAATTTGTGCGTGCAGCACACATGGTTACAACTTGGACAGGTTTTCATAGGAAATGCCTTTACTTGAAGGAAATGTTCTTGAGAAGAGGTTACCCCCTAATTTAATTCACAACATCATGAAGGAGGTTAGTGAGAAAAGACAATGTGAGTATTTTGCACCAGTTTTGGGCATCCCTAATAATGACCATCCTGATTTGACTGGTTTGAATATAATTGAAACAGTTATGGACACTGTTGTGAATGACCAAACAATTGTCCATAACCAGGAAACATATAGGGGGCACCATCCCTCTGGGTCTCAAGTAACCAATTACCAAACATGTTTTTCAGCTGTGTTCTCAAATAATGCATATACCATTAAAGATATTCTGTGTAAGAACTGGAATATGTTTAGTAGTGACAGAGAATTTTTTTAAATCTTAGGAGAAATACCTGTGTGTGTTTTCAAGAAGGGCCCCTTAACTGAAGAACATTTTTGAATGTAATAATGATGGAATCTATAGGAAGGGTCAGATGATTAAGTGTGGGGCATTTACATTTTGCCCTTTCATTTTGGAAGTCAGTGAATGTGAAATTAATAGAATGAAAATAAAAATACCAGAGAGGTGTAGTTGTTTAACTGAAAGAGTAGTCTATTGTGTTATATGTTCCTTTTGCCCATGTTTTTATGTGGGGAAGATGGAACGTAAGCTTAAAAATAGGATCACTGAGCACCTTAGGAATATAAGGGATGCTAGTGAAGTGAACACACTTGCTAGACGCATTAGTGAGTACAACGATGATCAGTTCAAATCTGTAGTACTTGAAGTCCAAATAAGACCTAATAGGGGGGTAGCCTGGCCATATTTACTCGAGAAAGCTGAATTGCTATGACAACTACGACTTGATGCCATCAACTGGCCAGGCTTAAACGACAATCTTTCCATAAGCAGTCTGCTTAAATTGAGGGCTCTTGATAGATGAAACATTCTCTCTAGATATAGATTTGGTGCAAAAATGTTTTTTATAAATGGCCTACATACCTGTTGTATGTATATGTACATGAAATTTATTAATTTGTTCCTAATGGATTTTTTACTGCATGCATATTTTATTTATATGTTTTATATATATATATATATATATATATATATATATATATATATATATATATATATATATATATAATCTTTTTAGGGTCTTGACATTTGCACAATCAGTTTTTATATACATTTTTATATTTTGATATTTATACTGTTTTCTGCTGACACATTCATGTGTATTGTTTCAGACTTGGGAGTGGTTTTCATTAATCCAGGAAGTGATGTCATGTAGGATTTCCTATTTAAAACAGTTTATTTCCTTATTTTCCTTGTATCTGATGAAGTCCCTGCTTTAATTTTTGGAACAAAAGCGCTTATACTGACTTGTTTGTCTGAATAAAGAAAGCATCCTTGTACTGAATTGAACATGCTGGCTTGATTCAAAGCACACATTGGATTATTTCAGGACTCACTGGCTCTTACTGCTTGCATACTGCTTGTGAGACAATTTTCTTGTTAGTTCCATGAATACCTAATCATCGACCCTTTTATATCGAACATCTCTTCATCAAATGTTCACATCAGTGAACAGTTTTCATAGAGAAGGGAGTCATTTGGCCATCATCAGAAATTTGCCCTTTTCCCCACTGTAGTGCAGTCTCAGAGTTGGTATATATAAGTAGGGGGATGTGGAGGGAACACCTTGTTTTTTTTTAAATAATGTAGTGTGTGTGAGAATCTCTGTGGTGGAAAAGTAATTCCCTTCCATATGAAATCCATTCACTGATGTGAGTAGTCCATGAGTGGATGTTTGAAGTAAAGGAGTCGATGATTAGGTATTCGTGGAAATAAACCTTCAATGAAGGAATATAGACCCATTCAACACAAATCCATCTTTTAAGTTGGGTATTTTAACTGTAATGAGGTACTTGCACACATGAATCTCTTTACCTAAAGTTAAATCAGATTCCATCTTTTCAGAATCCCTGCAGGAATGTCTCTCACACTAATGAATTAAGTGATTCACCAAATTCAGTGTTTGGCTCAGTCTCTTAATTCAATGACAGAAGTATGTGTTAGTACAGAGACATGTTTCATATGTAAAGACACCAATCCCTCCCTCCATACCCAGATTTTGTGCATACCATGCCTTCCATCCTGGTACAAACCCAGTGAAGTCTGCATATTTGTCATGGACCATATTTCATCCAGACTGATAACCAGAGACACAAACAGTGAGCTCTTAGAACTACAGTTTAGCATGGTTTGGTACTGAATGCTGTGCATTTCTCCAGATGATTGTATAAAATTCCTGGCAATTTTAGAAACAATTCCTATAAGCAGCAATTCCTTAATCCTAGGTGGCCTTAATTACCCCTCCATAGAACACAGCAACTATACCTCTAACACAGAGTATGCTCAGAGATTTAGGACTGGATAAACAGAAAGAGTGAGAAAATAAACCCTATAAATTTTATAGAATGATCAAAACTTATTGGGGTAAAAAATCTCACAAAAACATTAACAAGTGCTATAAGGATCAGCAAAGCAACCTATGAACTAAATTTAGCATTGGAGGCAAAATTAACTATGACTCCTTATTTAGTTATGTAAAAAAGCTAAGGAGCAACACTCAGCATAGGTTCACAGGAGATTACCTGTCTAATGGCTTAAGGGCTCTTACAAGCCTAGCCAATATAACCCAATTTTGCCAATATATGGCCCCTTGGGGTAAGAGTGTGGCATGGATCCATGTCTGTACATTGAGTATCTTACAGATTGCCCTGTCCATAAGGGATGTAGACAGCACCCCAGATGTGAATTTATGATTTCCCATCCATTGATCCAAACTGCATTTGAGGAGGCCCAGGTTAGGGTTCTGATTAATGTGAATAAGCAGAACACTGTTCTGAATTTTTATATAATAGGCCTTCTTACTTTGATTCCCAAAACATCACAATTATGCTCACAAATAAGTCCACCACTAACTTCTTCCTCATAACCACTATTCTAACACCAATCATCACTGAATCTTCAGCACCACCCCCCCCCCGCATCAGAGAACATATTAAGGTGTTTTCTAAGACCAAAAATCACTTCTTTTCTGGGTCCTGACAGTGTACTAGGTTGTTTGATTAATAGTGTCAATAATGTTCACAATGAACCAGTCAAATTGTTTAACTTAAGCTTATCCATGGAGTATTTGCCCATTTCCTAGTGCACCATTGTAGTAATACCCTAAACAAGTCTGATCCCACCATAAACTCTGGTAACTATAAACCTATCATAACTGATCTCATTAATTATGATGTCAGGAATCTCAGTAGGCCTGACCCACAATGAGTTGGCTTCATCAATGTAGGGTATGCCTGTTAAAAACTTGTTAAATAGTTTGATAGGGTTACTCATTTGACCAGTAGTCATCACTTGGTTTATACTGCTTATCTTGATTGGGACAAATCATTCAATATTATATAACATGCCAGAGTTGTAAGGACTCTGTCTGTCTTAATCAATGATTCTTATGTGATATGATAGATTGACAACTGGTTGAAAGATGGAACAGACATTGTCAATGGCACGTGCCTCTTCAGATATGGCAAAGGTTACCAGTGTAGTCTATCAAGGGGCTCTGCTGGGTCCTCTCTTGTTTGGCATCTATTTCTCTGACCTCAAAACTGAGAGATAGAACCTGTAGCTGGCCAAATTTGCCAGTGACTGCAAACTGGGTGTCATCGTCAAAAACCCCTCTGAAAGACCTTATCATTGTTTGTAGCAGGTGTATGAACAACAGAATCAAACTAATGATAAAAAATGTAATATTGTTTCCTTCAGAAGATAACAGTACTACTTACTTACCTACTACTTACAGTACTGACAACACTCTACTATCAAGCGATAATGTAGTTAAAGACTTGAACACATGTTGAAAGTTCACTCTTCTTTGATCACCTAGTTGAAACTATAGCCTCAATTCTTCTGTATATCACAACTAATTGACAAAATAATTTCATGTCGATCTGAGTAAGTCATAGTTTCCTTATATTCAGCACTGATCAGACTTATTATAGAATACAATGCTCTCAGTGGTTTGCACCTCAGGAAACATATCCAAAAACTCAAAAAATGCAGTGCATCCTACCTAAGATGATCTCTGGTCTTAAGAATTTGAATTACTATGAGAATCTGGAAGACTTTTCTATAAAAACTCCTGAGAGGTTATCTTTGCCTTGCTTACTGCACCTTTACAGATCTTGTTGTACTTCACCTCCTTTTTCTTGGTAAGTGAAACTGTCCAATCAACACTAGAACCAGACAGCTGAACCTTCATCTGCAAATAAAATAATTGGAAAGACACGATTCATCACTGTGTGTCTCCCCAATTACTGGGAAAAACATGCAGGCTAAGCAATGTGATTTAATGTCATCCTTCAAACATAACCTGGTTGACTGGATGTGTTCCCTCAACTCTACCACAGGATTAATTGTCCTGTCTCCTCTTGAGAAGGAATGTGAAGGCTGTGTATTTTAGCAAGGCAGTCATGGTCATTAGAATAGTTAGCTCTATGGTTCTAGCAGCTACTCCCAGAACTGGCTATGCAAGATGGACAACATGATCTTGATTTCCTTTGCATAGCAGAAACGTGCTTTCTGTGGTGCATTAGCATTGGTAGTCATTGTCAAAAATATGCAGTGAATAGTATTGCAGCTTGTAAGTCACAGTGTACATGGGATGTTGAACCAAGTTTAGCACACTTCAGTAATGCTAAGCAGCATGACGATGATGATGTTGATGCAGAGCCTACATATATGAGCTGGCATGTATAATATGCTAGTAGCAGGCAACAGAATATATCTATACCTTATTTCACTGATATGCCTCTGTGAAACATCGATTCCTACAATATTTGCTGATGATCCACCATGTTAGAAGCTAAAACATCCAACAAGAAAGTGTAAGCAGTAGTAGTATCACTGTTTGAGCACTTAACATCTGTCTGGTAGCACAGAACAGCATTTTCACATGAAAGAATCCAAAGAAATATTCACAATTGTCTGCAGATCTATTTTATCATGTACTTCAAATGTTCCACAAATCTGCATTCATTGTAATAACCTAGGTTAACAATACTGGGAGGTATTTTCCGGTCAGTGTCTATTTTTATGCTTCCCTCCTACCTGCAACAGCACTTAAAATTGTGGAGCTGATGTAATTGTCTTTATACCACTGTAATTGTGGGGTGGATGGCAAACTCCAGTTGCAAGACTGTCTCCCTCTTCCCCTGTACTCACACCTGTGATGTATGTCAGTAGTGTTATGCACATGTGAATAAATTCCAGGTCAAAGGTTATGGTAACACTACAGTAACAGGGAGACCAGTGCCGAGCAAAAACTGTGCTGCTCTGTAATGCTTATCTACATACAGTATATAAATAAATAGTGCAATACATGTACATTTGTACTTGTGTGCATCTGTGTGTGTGTGTGTGTGTGTGTGTGATCAGGATCTTGGGCAGCTCCTGCTGGTGAGAGAGGGTGCCCACCTTATTCTACAAGACCAATAATGGGAGACAGTGGACTATGACATCAATGCTGTGATAGCAGGAATCATACAACATGTCAATGTCAGAATCAAGATAATTACATGATACAAAGGCTTTCAAAGAAGCCGCATAGCATAGAGGCTGACAGATCTGCAACTGGAAGTGGTCCACCTCCTACTGCAATCATCATGGATAATAAGTTATTTCAAGTATCTCTGCATGGAGATGATGATGGCAGAAGTATCATACCAGGTGCAGTGGAGTCTGGGCTGAGAGCAGGCAAATGCTGCATGTCTAACAGTGGTACCAGTCAGGTGAGTAGCCATAACAGATTTGCTCATCTCTACACAGACTGACTTTTGTGAAGTAAACAGGGCCACTGCTAAACCTGCCCATGTACTTTGTGTGTTCAGATTCAGTGGACCACCAGCTCAAGTATGCCAATCATAGGCACTCCACTGGGCATCACATGTTGTTGGGGTAGTCATCACCACTCTGTTATAATTTGTGTATGTTAAAAGGACAAACCACTGTTACAGTGACAGATGCAGAGTGTGAGTCAGGAAAACAGAACAGTATTCAGTATCTGCAGGGGATATTTTGATGATGCTGAAAATGAATTTAAGTCATAGTCTGAAGACACGTTGACACTACCTCCTTCCTGAGTCATCCAACACCCATTTCTCAGAGCAGTAATGTGGTTTCCTCCTGTGTTGAATGGACAGCTTGGGGCTCACAGTCAAAGGCAAGGAGGCCTTCTTCCATGCTATGGCATTGCACCAGCAGCAGTCTGCCTGAGATGCATGTGTATACCTTGCATGACAGCCTGACAGGGGTGCGTGATCAGAGATGCATATGGTTCTTTGTATCAATTCAGTAGATATGCAGGAGTACAATCCTTGCACAGTTTGCAACTATACACATTGACTTAAAGCAGATTGACATAGTGCATTGCCTTCAGGAAGATTTGCCCCAACTGAACCTATTCAGGAGATCACAGAGTCCAGAGGCGATGAATGATGGGCTTTGTGATGTTTGTCATGACTATCTCCATGAAGAGGATATTAACTGGTCATACATGAACATCAGCATGTCTGTATACAGGATAGATGCTTGGAGTGGCTACTGCAGGGGAAAATAGTCTATACCTGTGGCAGTGGGAATGTCATGAATTCCCACCCTATGTTGTTGATTGCCTTGACAAAGAATCACCAGGGGTGAGTTACAAACTTGATGACCCTCCATCATGTATACTTCCAGTGTTACCACCACATCATCCAGTGAAGGATGTAGTCCTACTACTTCTGGACATCCCAGTGGACACAGTTCATGGGTCCATAGTAGCTGTACTAACTCATTCATAAAGGAAATTTTGCATGATACAGATGTCACCTTTTGCCATGACCACTATTTCCTCTCCCATTAACCACTAAATACCTATTCCCAGGCTGTGTAGACAGCCCTGTGTCTGTAGTGGATGTGCACGTCACCACCATCTCTCTATGTGGTATAGTCGAAGATGTCTGATGTACACTGTGACTTTGCTATGTATTGCCCACTAAGAATTTTAAATAGCATTATATATATATATATATATATATATATATATATATATATATATATATATATATATATATATATATATATTTGTTCTAAGTGACCCCTCACATTGCTACTGTACAACACTGGTACTGGTGCACCAGATCAGTGGCTGTTGTTTAGCAGTTGTCAGACAACAGCAGGGGTAAGTCACTTTTATTAACCTCATTGAGGAGTAATGCAGAACTATCACTCTCCCTGGTTTCACAGAATGTCCTTGATTTTGCCTCATAATTTTGCTCTGTCCCTTGTAAAAAAAAAGTTTGATTTGCTGGTAAATCATTCAAGATTACAGACAGCCAGTAAAACCAAACATCAGAATGTCTTACTTATTATTATCCAGAAAATACAAGTTGATACATCATGTATAATTATGTTTCATTTTTAAGTGAATTAGAATAATATTTAAAATCCGTTCCTGGTTTGGGGCCTTTATTCTGCTATTATTTTTGGCTTTGCCCAGAATTTTTAAGCAAAGAATTTGTGGGCAGTAGTATCTGGTGTTCTGTTAGTATTTATAAAACTCCCTGAAAAAGAAAACCATTCCCAAAGATAAGAAGCATCACCTCTTCTTAAACTCCTACGTAAGCACTAAGATTGGTCACCCTGGGCTGCTGATCTCCAGTGCTTACCTAGCTCATGTTCATTCGCTGATTATCAGCTTTATCCTGACAGGGTTATATCACAGTCTTGTTTCAGGAAAAAGAGCGTAATATGAAAATGAATAATTTGTTTCCTCATTTTTCCCCTATCAGTAGCAGCTTTTGTGGGTCCCCCCACACATTCATGGATGATTAAGACACCCCAAACACTGCAGCTTGGGTTTGCAGGTGCCTAAAACTGGCTATGATGCTAGTTTTAGTGGAAAGAAGAGCAGGATTTAACTAAGCTAAGGGTGCTATGCCAGTGGTAAAATATTTAATGAAACTGTGAAGGCTGTTACTTGGCAAAACACTGTTACTATAACCAGAGATATATTTGAATTGTAAAATAGTTATAAATAAGAGTTATTATTACCCAGCTGGTTTATTAAGTACATAAGATTGCTGTACTAACTTTTATTGAGTTGACAAACATAACAAAATGTCAAAATAATATAACTTGCTGTTTTGGAGGCCCTTAGGACCAAGGGGTCCCAGCGACCACAGAGTTCACTGGTGCCTAAAGCCAGCTATGGTCAAAATGATGCTACAGTGTCCCAAACATTACTAGGTATAAGGAATGGCATTTAAGCAGTTTGAATATTTGCTCCACTATATTTCTGGTTTGGACACGAATAGTGCTACATTGGTGTTCCTCCATATTTTGTTGGTTCTGCATAAGCATCACCTTCTGGGTTTCCAGGGGTATCCTGCATCAACTGAAACACAGTATGGAAATACATGTAGGGTATGAGACAAGTACATATACTGCATGTGGCTGTTGACGCATGAGATAAACAGTGTGCCTGTACTTGCATATTGTTTGACTATGTGGAATTTCCATGTGCAGGATGTTTTAATGCAGCTGACTTACATACCATAAGTAGAACTCATGGGCATTACTAGTTTATTGTGTAGACACACTGGTTATAATCCCTCTGCATTTTGCACTGCTTGGTGGTATACAGAACGGCAGCCCTTCCTGTTGACTTAAAGCTCTATGTGGACTCTGACTAAGACCATTTTTGTCACATGTGCAGTCTGTGACATAATCATTTTGAGATTTGTGCAGAGGCAAATGTGCTTTGTCACAGGGTTCTTCCTGCTGTGTTAGGGAAACAGATGTACACATTCACATGTATCAGCAATTTTCCTGAAGAAACTCAAGAGTATTCTACAGGCCGGTGCCTGCAAAATATTCAGTGCATCTCCTGCACGCCTTTGGAACCCCCCCATATACTATGTATATCTTGGTATCCACCTGTATGGGAAAGCCACACATTCCCCCATATCCATGTTTCGTGGTCATAAAGGTTAACCAATGCTTACATGAAGTTTAAATCTTCAAACTGAAATTCTTAGAGTTTATTTCACCCTGCATTTACAGTATATAGATTTTTATTTTGCCAGCTGCTGCAGTAAAGCACTCCTGCTTTGTCAATAGTGATAGCAATATACAGCACGTTCTGCTGCAGTAATGATGTTACCATTCTCAGTATTATCTTCAAATGCAACATATTCTTTGACTTACAGTCAGACATGACTGACTGCACACCTTCATGACTGATAGCTGTCAATCATGACCTGATTTTAGCTCTCTTTATTTTCATCTCGCTTTACACTAATTAGACTATGCTTCTTCCTTTGCGTGTCATTATATGCTCATCCATATAACCCTCTTTTCATGCCTTTCCACTCATTGCCCTGTAGCACTGCAGAGATCTGTGAATCACTACTGAGTCACTTATTATTTCTTTCAGCACAAGACCACACTATCTACTTTATTTTTTTACCTTACAAAATGTTGTTTTCTGTAACTGCATGGAGAGATTAAATATACTATTAATCACTCTCCAAAGAAGAAAGACTTCATTTTAAATGTGGTTCTGAGTTTCAGTTTTAATTCTTACATTAGGAATTTAGAATGAATTAAACTGTTATGTAATTCTTGGTTTGCAATACTTTCATTTGCAATCTCTCAAAGCTGCTTTATAAATAAGTCAATTTGTGTTCTAACTGTTCCCAAGTATTAACATATGTCTCAGAATGTAAGAAATAAATGCAAGCTTTTAAGACACTAACAACAGTAAATCACAGGTTACAGAGAGATTCATAACTTACCTTATTTAAGCCTATAGTGCCTTTTTTGTGTACTTCCAGTTCACACCCATACCTCCTTATGGTGTTCAGAACTTTTTTGTGTCTGGCTTCATTTACTAAATGATTTACCAGCTAATAATAGGCAATATTAGAAAGTGCAAGGGCATATTAACAACATGATACTAATATTGTTAATCTGGGATACATTGCAGCAGAGAAAATCACTTATTATTATTCATATTTTCATGTTTATGTTTATATTTTCATAATTGACAGCCCAACATGTTATTGGGGGGCATGGCATGGTATGCCATGGTGAAAGACAGCAGAATTAATTATTAATGTCCATTTATATCACAATATACCTAATATATTACTAGTTGTTTTTTAATAATTATGACAATAAACAATCCCCGGGATTCATGAAGCTCGGCACAAGGCCGGCGTAAGGTCTGCGCCGGCGGTGCAGTGAATAGCCGGCGCAGTAGCGCCATATGCATATTAATGAGAGTGCACCGCAACCACAGACACGTGCGTAGTGTACGTGAGCGAGCCCAGGTAGGATGCGTCTGGAGGCGTGTCTAAGCCGGCAGGAGGTGAGCAACCTAATGTGCTGACAGCCACGGTCCGCCCATAATAGTAATGGCAGCAGCCAGGTCCCGTGCAGAATGAAACGCATGTAGAGTATGCAACATAGTACCCGTCCCAAATAAACGGAGAAGCAAATACAAGCCACGAAGGCTTAAGTGTACCCGTCCAAGGAGCAAAGGATACGCATAAGACCGCGTTTGTCCCGCAATGCACCGTCAGTGGTTACACTCAGAGAAGGTGTACAGCAGCATGTCAGCGCGCCGCACCGACATAGGAGCAGCGACTAAGGTCACCACCTGTCCCACTCTGGGTGGGGCAGTCTCTATATGGGCAGTTGTGTCCCGAAAAAACGTATTAAAAATGGCAAATGTGCTAAGATTGTAGGACATAATGATATCCCGTATTTAATGTAATGGTAGCATGAATTGGTTATTTCTGTAACTGAAATACCTAAATGTCACAAGAAACAGAATAAGCAAGCAAACTGCCACAACAAAAAGCTGTTATTTAGGCAAACAAGTGAAGTTCTATGCTATATAGTGACCGTGTGTATGTGTCGGCCTGTAAAGTCAGATGTGAGTCCCGGAAATATCCCAGCTTGGAAACTGGAAAAGGTGGCAATCCCAGTAGCGACATGGGCATGGTCACCAGGGTTACCAGCTGTCCCAATGTGCCATGGACAGTCCCTGATTGGACAGTTGTGTCCCTGCAACAATCGGAAAAATGGAAAATGACCTCAGATCCCCTGCCAAAAATATTCCCGCAATATACATGTAATAGTAGTATAAAACATATACATTTGTATATGAAACACATACATGGCATAAGAAAATGAATAAGGAACCCAAATGCTTACAGAATAAGCTTATAGTATGGCAAACAAGTGAAGTTCTGTCAACTGCACTTGCCGTGGGTATGTGTAGTCCTGCAAATTCGAAGTTTCCACATAACATGCCCCACTATGGGCATTGGAAAAGGTGCCAACCATAATGGTCACAAGCAGTAGTGAGAGTACATAGCCGGGTAGCTGTGTCGACATAACAACAGTAAGGAATCAAGATACCTTAAACACAGGCAAACATGTGCATAGCAACATATCCCACTCCCAGCAACGTCTCTGTCGCATACACTGGATGGCGTATGTTGAAGTGTAATATCCAGAAGCAGAACCCATGCATTCAGATGTAATACACAATAGCCTCATTGTACATGTCAGTCCCACCCATGTACACCTGTGCACCCTAACCTGCTAGCATCCGTGTGCAGCTATACACCCACACACAATGTGCATACCTGAAATGTGGTAAGATGTTTGTGTTAGGCAATGCCACGCGGGCAAATACGCACCCACATGTCACCAACCCACCTCAGGTACAGATATGTAAATGGCTGCATGTGAATGTGTCTGCAGAATGTGTACATCCCGCATGTGGTATGTACCCGTCGAAACCATATAGGTTTGCATACGACACGGTGCACATAACTGTACACATGTGGACAAGTCGGGTTGTTGAACCACCGCATCGATGATTAGCTATGCAGCGAAGTCGATCACATATAGCGGAACATGTGCCTACCAAACAGGACGTCCTAACAGGGTGCTACAGGCAAAGAAGGGGAAGGTGGGACATCACATGTGGAGAGTAGCGTTGCCAGACGGCCAAATACACACGGTCAAGGTAAAGGACGGAACAACATGCATATGGCCGGATGGATGTTGTTCGAAAAATATATAGAAACACATATGAAGTGCCAGTTTAGACTCGAAATACTATATAATGCATTGAATTGTACCGTACAATATGGCAGTAGAACTAAGCCTGCATGTAATTGGTGAAGCTAAGCTGTAGTGTGATGGAATTCTGATCCTGGCAGTAACCAGTACAGCAGGCTTATGTCTGTCAGCATTAATTATCTGCTGGGTTACAGAACAATAAATGTATGTACATGCATAACATCACCCCTTCCCTGAGGAGGATGGCCTTGTGAGCTCTATCGAAGATAACAGTACAACTCCTTACCAGAGAGACAAAGCAACGTATTAAGAAATTAACTGACTACTGTATCGGAACAGTCTAGGGTCCTTGAAACAGCTACAATCACAGAAGGACACTGTAATTGACAAGGTGCCTTGCAAGGCTGTGTCATTCTCATGGGAAAACATTTTAAAAGCACGACCCCAGCACCCATGTATGTATAGACTATTGTGGACCATAGTGATGGAAATGCCCTGTGACCGACCACGTCAGTAAGGTGGGCAAAAGATGATAGTCTACACAATGCTCATACAGCTGTAACATGTATAGAGTAAAACAAATGTCTAAACTTTTACTGCATAGTTCTTTGCCTCCTGCTGCACAGTAGTAAAACGTTATTAATCTCAGCTTCCTGTGTCATTGACTGTCATTTTGAAAATACGAATGAGTGTTACAGTTTGATTTAAACAACTCAATTGACAGATGTGTACGTTCTAGCATGGGAATAGGTCAAGCCAACCATCACAATGTCCATGTGTACCACATACAAACAGCCAGTAACACGCAGTAGTAGTGCATGAAGGCATACATGACTGTGGGAATAGTACAGGACATATGGCACGTGCCAAGTGCAGATGCATGACACAAACCCCAGGATGGGTGTCCCTGCAAAGAGGAACATGTGCCAACCACACCTCCCACAGATGTACTGGCAATAAAAACACATGGAAAACACACAGAAACACTACTGTCCAACACACGACTGCAACGGAGCCTGGTCAAACACCAACATGAAGCATGCACAAACGGGAACTTGTGTAATGTTTGCCTTAACACACCCCCATAGGCCAAAGAAGAATAGAATGGACATATGCATGTAATGTTGTGAAGGATGTGTGGTAGTCCTCAGTATCACAGTGTTAGGGACACAGATACACTGTCATCAACTGTGACGTATGTGCACTGTACACAGCATACCTGCATGTAATACAGAGGACAATCATGTGCCACAGAAATATACACTGGAGAAAGAGTATAGGGGATAGACAATTGTAAATGTGACAAACTATGAATATAGGTTCATACGTCCATAGGTACAGGGTAGGCCATCGTCCCAGGCTCAGCCATAACACTACACCATAGTTAGGATGACTTTGCCAACCTTCTGTGCTTCAGATAAAATACTCATGATATTGCTGTACCTCCGTCAAGCAGTGATAATGATGTAATCCCTGGCCTATACCTGCAATTCTCCATCCAATGGACAACATAGCCGCGAAGAAGGCTAGGAAGGATCTCTGTCTCACATGTACTGTGATGTAGATCCACAGCATTATGAGTGTCTGGGTGATATATGTGTCACTCAAACACATCCCATTAATGACCGTGACAAGGTAAATGTCACCTGCCCTAGTGGTTCTGAGGGATGCAAATACAGTAGGTGAAGCATACACATGACATATGGGTTGACATGGCCTCGTATGTCAGGCACAGGTCAACACTAAACAGCAGGTATGTGACGTAATGTGGCAGGGGTCCTACAAGTGGGGCAGCATTACACAAAATGATGTCATCCTGCATCTGTACAACAATTAACCTATGAGGGCTTCCCAGCTGCCGTAGGTGTATGGTCAGATACAGTCTGAATGGGGCAATGTAGTAAATCCTAGGTGTAACACGTAATGGGTACAAGGAGACAATGACCTAGCCTGATGTAGATGTGAATCCCTGCACAAACAGGTGGGCAATGTAGAAGTCCCACACAACCACGATAGCAACGTGTGTGTTGAATGAATGGTGACCGACAAACTCTGTCCCCTGATCCCTGGTAATCACCCCTGTGCTGAGTGGACAGCCACCTATATGCTGGACAGGGGTGACCTAGTAGATCTCCACAGGTATGATGTTGCATTACTTAGCATTTAGCTGTGGGACATGTCCCTGACAGCAGATATGCATATCTGGGAGGCCCCTTCGAAGGATATCTGTGTCAGATGTCTGTCCCACTATGGCACCTGTTTTGCAGTCATCTACAAACAATGTTGCCCATAAAACCCCTGTGTGTGCCTGTACCGTGGAAATGTAGATGTATGACAGGAGTGGACCCACGGAAGGGCCCCATGGGACACCACTTGCGACAGGCAGTAGGTCTGACATGCTGCCAGCAACTATGACCGTGTGGGTTGTGCCACATAGACAGTTTACAACACATTCTGTGATGTACGTGTTCACATCCCAGCCAATGGGATTATCAACGATACCTGAGGGGGGTAATGTGATGAAGGCCTTTGCCAGGTCAAGGTAGGCTGTATGGACTGCAACACCCCCATCAATGGCCTCGGTGACTGTCCCGAAAATGTCAACCATGCTTTAAAGGCATGAACCGCCCCTGAACAAGACAAACCGTGTTGGATGCAAAGTATGTATGTCCCCTATGCAGTCATATATGAGCCGCAGTATGATCCCTCCCCATGTCTTTGCAGATAGGTCTCCTCATGGTAATGGGATAGTAATAACCAGGCTCAGTGAGGGCATTGGCCCTGTGACGTGGGACTACAGTTGCCATGCGACACAACCTGGGTACCTTACCTGAGGTGAGGCTACAAAGAAATAGCTGTCCTAACTGTGGGTCTAATTCCTCAATGAGATAGTGGAGTACACAGTGGGGTCACCAGCTGGTCTCATGGATGCTATGTCCACTACCCTGGAGAGAGCATGTCCCACCTGTGTGTCACAGAACATTTGGTGACCACAAACCGCTGGTACAGACATCTCCTCATGTGTGGGGGAGGGTGTGGAGATGTCCTTACTGGACTTGTCAGCCTGTATGTTGGCAATGCGTGTATGTTGAGTAAACTCCACCTCTTTGTGAACCCAGTCAGAGCATATGTGGGAGTGACCTCCCAGGTGTTGAGCATAGCAACTGAAGGTGGTATGATTGTCAGCCAGGTCCATGTAGGTATATCTGTGGAATGTGCCCTGGACCATGGCACGACAGTGTGTAACTCTACACATATGATGACCAAGGGTGTCATACCTCACAAGGTGTCTGCTCCACCTTGTAGTAGCCACCTCCTCGTGTTGTACATCCTGTGTATGGCTGGGGTACACCACACTGGATGCTTGGCATTGGTACAATGAACCACAGTTGGGTAAGTGAATGCCTGGTTCATGCAGTCCTGTAGGTACTGGTAGATGGCAAATGTGATTGATGCAGTGGCTGCAGTACTGTCGACCACTGGCTCAGGGTCCTTAAAGGAGACCACAGTAGTGTGCAGAATTGTGTAGTCTGCCTCTGAGCAAGCAATGTGTATGGTAACTGGCAACACTCACAGCAACGGATGCCAATAGCAGAAGCCAATGTCCAAATAACATACATTAACTTCTGCATGACAATATGTCTTATCATACATGTATTGACACGTGTGCTAATTACAATTGCAAATGGCCGGTAAGACTGGCCTAAAGTTCCCGTGATGTACACAGTCTGGAGGTGCTGTTCCGATAATAATGTGGCAATACCTCCCAATCGTGACCTCTGGGTATGAAAGTGGTTGTTAACCTGCAACATTGGATGTACACCATTGGGTTCTGGTGTCAGAAGACATGGTTCCTGTAGCACTACACAGTATGGTTAGTCAAGCAGACATCCGCGATTGCTGAACACACAGCATCAGTGAAACCCACTGCTCACAAGGACACAGTCCGACAAGCTCTACACTTTACATATGCACAGTGGTGTCCATTGTAGGACCCAAAAATTGTCTAAAGAAAAGAATTATGTCTTATTTCAATGCGTACCTGAACTCATTGTCGTCACAGGTACACATATGCACCGCAAGCGTGTTTAATGTTGCTGATAGCTGTCCATGTAATGCAGCACAGATGCACAGAAATACCCAGGGTACCGGGTCCATAGAACTGCGTCCACATCACAGTCCCGCACATGAAGGATGTGTAATGGGTACTGTTGATTGTTGCAGTCAAGGGATTCTGGGTATGTAGACTCTGGGCTCGGTGTTGTTTCGCAGGCAATCCTTTGTCCCGCCCCGTGGGAGGGATGTGTGCGTAGCACCTGCCTTACTCTCTGCTAATAATGCAAACCATCCACCGGAGAATGCTAAATGCAGGTGTGAAATGTGTACAGCCCTATACTAGTGTCCAGTAGGCAATTGTCATGGATGGACAACTGTATGGCCAAGATGGCACCCACAACTGCAAACCCAGGTAAATTACACAGCCGCGGTAAGGCATAACACAGGAAATACACATAGGGACTACAGTTGACATTCCACATACAAAGCCGGACCGTTGTGCCAACACCGGCGTACACAGCACTCAATCTGCCAGCAACAGAATGAGGAGCACCCGCTACCATACAGCGGAACAGATGTGCGACCTGTGGAACACATACTAATGGCACACACACAACGTCAAGTAGGATATGTAAACTATGGCATTCCCACCTATGAAGACAACATGGTTAAATGAATACATAGGTAATCAACATGTTCCGGTGGTGTTATATTGGAAATACAGTGACGGATATGTCCCATTGGGATGTCTGAGGTTTATATGAAGCAGTTGCTAACCAGCATCTTTGGATGTATGTCATTTGTTCACAGTACTAAATCACCTGGTTATGTAGCACCATGTAGAATGGGTAGTCAAACAGACATCCGCGATTGGGAACATACACCAGCAGTGAAAAGCACTGGGCAGGTGGACACAGTCCAGCAACATCTAACTTGACATATGCACATCGGTGTCCATTGTAGGACCCAAAATTCCATTCATGGAATGCCTGCTAGCTTCCTGCATTACTCACGTGATCTCATTGTCGTCACCACGTCACAGGTACACATATGCACCGCAAGCGTGTTCAATGTTGATGATAGCTGTCCATGAAATGCAGCACACATGCACAGAAATACCCAGGGTACCGGGTCCATAGAACTGCGTCCACATCACAGTCCCGCACACATGAAGGATGTGTAATGGGTACTGTCGAGTGTTGCAGTCAAGGGAGTCTGGGTATGTAGAATCTGGCCTCGGTGTTGTTTCGCAGGCAATCCTTTGTCCCGCCCCATGGGAGGGATGTGTGTGTAGCACCTGCCTTACTCTCCGCTAATAATGCAAACCATCCACCGGAGAATGCTAAATGCAGGTGTGAAATGTGTACAGCCCTATACCAGTGTCCAGTAGGCAATTCACATGGATGGACAAGCGTATGACTAAGATGGCACCCATAACTGCAAACCTGGTGGAATTACACTGCCGTAGTAAGGCATTACACAAGTAATACACATAGGGACTACACTTGACATTCCCCATACAACAAACACAGACAACCAGCCGATGAAGTCCAAAGCAAAGACGAGGTACTGTAGACACCGTCAGTGACCACTCAGAGCACACCAGGAATTAAATGCAGTCACCATAGTTTATTGAAGCTCTTTTCGTCTGCTTCATAAGCAGACTTATTCAGAATACATACAATGCAGTCCAACCTACTACATGTAAAACCCTTAATTGGTCAGTAAATTAGATGTGCTAGGTATTAATTACATGCCTTAAAGGCAAACAAGCAAACAAACTTTACTTGGGTTACAGATTCCACACAGTGAGGACATCAGACATTGCTTCGAAAGGTACATTCTTCATAGAGAAATAGAAATATATGTATATATATGAAAGATGAACCAACATAATGTTTTCCAAATGTCTGACTGTGTAAGCTACATATATATGTTCTACGGATTGTGCCAATATATTAAAAGAACTGCAGACACCTAGTAATATAAATGAACCATAATATATACAGATAAACCGTATGATTATGACTAATGTAAAATAGACCAATGAAATGTAAAGATTCACAATGTGGTAATGTAAATATTCATTTAGAAGGTTACTTAAGTAAATCAATTCAGACATCCATGTCAAAATACTAACACAAGGCCAGCGAGGTGCTTGCCCTCACATGTACTGGGATGTTGTTCCACAGCATAGTGAGTGTCTGGGTGATGAATCTGTCCCACCAACACGTTCTATTAATGACAGTGTCAAGGTGTACGTCACCTGCCCTTGTGGTTCTGAGGGATCTAACTTCTTTAGGTGAAGCATAGTCATCAGATCTGGGTTCGACATGGCCTTGTATGCCATGCACAGGTCACCTCTGGGCAAGTGGTATGCAACTGTATACAACTGGAATTCTTTCAGTTGGTCAGTATAACACATATTCCTGAGACCCTGCATCTGTTTGTCGATGAACTGTTGGTGCCTTTCCAGCTACTGCAGGTGTCGGGTCAGATACATTCTGAACGGGGCATTGTACCCAATCATAGGTCTAATGAGTGATGAGTACAAGGGGACAATGACCTCCCCTGATCTAGATGTGAATCCCTTCATGATGATGTGGGCAATGTGGAAGGTCTACCTAACTACGTTAGCAACGTGTGTGTCTAACGAACGGTTAACAACAACCCGGGTCCCCAGATCCCTGGTAACTCCCTCTGTGCTCAGTGGATTGCCACCTATATGGTAGCTAGGGGTAACCTTGTCCTTCCCGAAGGGTATGACTATGCATTTCCTGGCATTTAGCTGTAGGCCATGTCTCTGGCACCTCTTATCCACATCTGTGAGGCACTCCTGAAGGATATCTGTATCAGATGTGTGTCTGACTATGGCACCCAGTTTGCAGTCATCTGCAAACATTGTCACCCATAACCCCCCTGTGTTTGCTTGTACTTTGGAAACGTAGATGCTGAAAAATAGTGGACCCAGGACTGAGCCCCATGGGACACCACCTGTGACTGGCTGTGAGTATGACATGGCGCCAGCAACTATGACCATGTGTGTTCTGTGACTTAGCCAGTTTGCAACCCATATGGCGATGTATGGATATACGTTCAAGATGACGGGTTTCATAGGTTCATAGGTTCATAGGTTCATACTAGGCTATCTGCCCAAGGGCATTTATAAGCCTAGCCCATAGTTATGTGGCTTTCGCCACCCCTTTAGTTTGAATAAAAACTATGCCTATCATTTTGCTGTGCCTCTGTCAAGCAGTGACGCTGAAGTAATCCCTGGGGTATATCTGCAATCTCCCATCCATTGGTCAAGATTCCTCTTGAACAAGACCAGAGAGGTGCTCTGCCTCACATGTACCGGGATTTTGTTCCACAGCATAGGGAGTCTCTGGGTGATGAATCTGTCCCTCCAGCACGTTCTATTTATAACCGTGTCAAGGTTTAAGTCTCCGCCCTTGTGGTTCTGAGGGATCTAGATTTTTGAGGTGAAGCATATTCATCAAATCTGGGTTTGACATGGCCTTATATGTCAGGCACAGGTCACCTCTGAGCAAGCGGTATGAGACTGAATAGAGCTGGAGTTCTTTCAGTCGGGCAGCATAAGACATATTTTTGAGACCCTTTATCCTTTTGGTGAGGAACTTTTGGGGCCTTTCAAGCTGCAGCAGGTGTCTGGTCAGATACATTCCGAACGGGCATTGTACTCAATCATAGGTCTAATAAGTGATGAGTACAGGGGACGATGACCTCCCTTGATCTAGATGTGAATCCCTTCATGATCAGGTGGGTGATATAGAAGGTTTTCCTAACTACTTTAGCAACATGAGTGTCAAGCGAAGGCTACTGTCAACCTGGGTCCCCAGATCTCTGATGACTTTTTCTGTGCTCAGTGGATTGCCACCTATATGGTAGCTAGGGGTAGCCTTGTTTTCCCAAAGGGTATGACTATGCATTTTTGGCGTTTAACTTCAGGCCATGGCTCTGGCACCAGTTATCCATTTCTGTGAGGCCCTTCTGGAGGATATCTGTGTCAGATGTGTTTTTGACTATGGCCAGTTTGCAGTCATCTGCAAACTTTGTCAGCCATAACCCTCCTGTGTTTGCTTGTACTTCAGAAAAGTAGATGCCGAACAAGAGTGGACCCAGGACTGAGCCCTGTGGGACACCACTTGTGACAGGCTTTGAGTCTGACATGGCTCCAGCAACTCTGACCCTGTGGGTTCTGTCACTTAGCCAGTTTGCAACCCATCTTGTGATGTATGGGTTTACATTCAAGCTGATGAGTTTTTCGATGATACCTGAGTGGGGTATTGTGTCAAGGCCTTTGCCAGGTCGAGGTAGGCTGTATGGACTGCCTTTCCTTCATCAATGGCCTTGGTGACTGTCTCGAAAAAGTCAACCAAGTTTAAGAGGCAGGATCTGCCTTTGACAAAGCCAAACTGAGTTGGATCCAAAGTCTGCAAGTTCCCTATGTCTTTATTTATGAGTTCCATTATGATCCTCTCCATGGCTTTGCAGATAAGGCTTGTCAAGCTAATGGGCGGTAATTTCCAGGGTCTGTGGAGGCACCGCCTTATGAAGTGGGACCACAGTCGCCGTCGCCACTCCTTGGGTACGTATCCTGAGGTGAGGCTAAGATTAAACAGCTGTCCTAACTGTGGGTTTAATTCCTCATTGAGTTCATGAAGCACACAGCCGGGGACACCATCCGTCCCATGGATGCTGTGTTTTTGCCTTAGTGAGGGCAGTTCTCACCTGGGCGTTGGAGATGTTTGGGGCTACAATCCTCTGGAATAGATATCTCTCCTTTGGAGAGGGGGGAGAAGTTTGCACTGAACCTGTCAGCCAGTATGTTGGCAATGTGTGTAGGTTCAGTAATTTTCACATCATTTTGAACTAATTCTGAGCATATCTGGGAGTTTCCTCCTAGGTTTCTAACATAGCTAAAGAAGGCCTTATGATTCTCTTTAGAGTCCTTGGCGATTTTTCTCTCAAAATTTGCCTTGGATGATTTTATGAGAGCTCTTAGTTTTTTACTTATAATGATCAAAGGTGTCTTACCTTTCAAGGATTTTGCTCTATCTTGTAGTAGCTTCCTCCTTTTGTTGTAGAGCTTGTTTATGGCTGGGGTCCACCAGACTGGACGCTTGCCTTTGGTACAGAGAGTCTTAGTTTTGTTTGGGATTGCCTGATCCATGCAGTCCTGTAGGTGCTGGTAGAAGGCATTTGTAAGTGATTCAGCGGTTTGAGTAATGTTTACCACTGGCTCAGGGGCCTTAAAGGAGACCACACTAGTTTTAGAAGTGTGAAATCGGCTTTTGAGAAGTTTTTCACTGTGGTCTTTTTGTTTCAGGTGGGGCGGGATGAGGACCTCCAGCGAGATTAGTTTATGATCTGATCTCACCAGTGAGGGTATACTTCCGGTGTTGAACATTTTGATCCCATGTTCGTGATGATGAGATCAAGTATGTTTTCTCCTCTTGTGGGGATGGTGACTAGTTGTTCCATGGCATTTGAGTTTATGAACTCCAGGAATCTTTGGGTTAGAGTGTTCGGGCTTGAGTAGTGTTCCCAGTCTATATTAGGGTAGTTAAAGTCACCTAATATGATGGTGTTTGGAGATACATTTATCCTCCAATGTTTTCAGGAAGGCCATGTGAGGTTCCTGAGTTTGAGAGGGTGGCCTGTAACATGCTACAAATTGCAGAGCAGTCTTGCCTATGGTTAATTGCACCTGGATGGTCTCCGATGCATCATGCGTTGCCACCAACCTTGAG
The DNA here is from genome assembly GCF_019279795.1 of Protopterus annectens. Classification (NCBI taxonomy): domain Eukaryota; kingdom Metazoa; phylum Chordata; order Ceratodontiformes; family Protopteridae; genus Protopterus; species Protopterus annectens. Next base: position 1,890,932,850 of record NC_056728.1, on the reverse strand, counting down.
GTGTGGGTGTCCTTTATGAATATGGACACCTCCTTTCTTGGTGTTGTCCGGATTTTGGGGCCAACGCATGATATGAGGTGAAACCTGTTAGTGCTGGGGTGCTCTCAGGAGCCTTGAACCAGGTTTCTGTCACAGCACAGACATCGATGTTCTCCATATTGAGAAGGGCCTCGAGTGCGTGCATCTTGAGATTGAGACTTCTGGCATTGAGCAGCATTACCCTTAGTTTTTCCTTTTGGTGTTCTAGGGTGGTAGGTTTAGAATTTGAGCCTTGCCTAAAAAGGCACTATGGGGTGGCAAGAGCCTTTGCCAATATCCGGAAGCCCAGGGTGACAGGTGCAAGCCATCCCTTGCGACAGCGTGGCTTGTCCAGCATGTCATCCCAGGCAGACAGACATTGGATCCCCTTTGAATGACACCAGAATTTAAGCCAATTATTAAAGCTGATCATCTTATCACTGTATTGTGGCATCATTCTAGGTGAAGGTAGGATACTGCTCAAGGTCAGGGTCATACCTGCCTGGGCTACATAATCAGAGAGCTCCTCGATGTCCCTTTTCATGTAGTCCAAGGAGGTGCGCCTCAGGTCGTTGACACCAGCGTGGACAATGACTGAGTCGTACTTGTACCTGCTGTTGAGAGACCTGAGTGCTTGCGTTATGTGGCGGATTCTAGCGCCTGACAGGCAGCTTACTGTGACCTTCTCTTTACTCAGTCTGGTGAGCGGGACGTCAGTGTGTCTGACTATGGAATCACCAATGACAAGTGTGTCTGGCATTTTGTTTGGCCTTAAGGGCTGTGACTGTTTGACACTCTGACTGTGTGGTCTATGTGTTGCATGTGTTGGGTCGTGAGGTGGTAGTTGTTTGGGTGTCTGCTTTGGTGGCCTCTGCTGTTTTGGTAAATTTTTGATCAGAGCCTCGAGTATGTCTTTGTGTGAGTATGTGTATGATTTGAAGTTGTGATGGTACCATGTGTGACTGGGTATGTATTGTGTGTGGTTACCTTCTCCTCCTGTCTGGTCTTGCCAGTCCTATGTTGAGAGAGCTCAGCCTCCAGTTTGGCCGTATAGTTGCATCTCTCGCATGTATTTGTGTTTTGTGGGAGAAGGAGAGGATTGTCTGTGTACATGAGGCAGTTGTAACATTGCCTCAATATTCCCAGGTTCACCAGTTGAGCTGGAGAGGACACTAGCAACTGATCCCTCGACATACTAGAAGTAGTAGATAAAGAGACTTTCAAAGGACTCCGGGGGAAGTGGGTTTTAGGCTGGTGGGGTACTATCTATAATAAGAGTGCTTTATCAAGGTGCAAGTACTGTAGGAGTAAGTGCTAGGCTTTACAGATAGAGAATAGTCTACTTGGGAATCAAGTAGAGATGAACTTTTCAGTTATAGGATATGCTGGTTAGATCAGCAGTACAGCTCGAGGAAGGTATCAATGATACCCGAGGGGGGTATTGTGTCGAAGGCCTTTGCCAGGTTGAGGTAGGCTGTATGGACTGCTTTACCCTCATCAATGGCCTTGGTGACTGATCCTACAAAGTCAAACACATGTAAAAGGCATGATCTGACTTTGACCAAGCTAAACTGGGTTGTATCCAAAGTATGCGAGTCCCCTATGTCTTTATCTATGAGTTCCATTATGATCCTTCTCCATGGCTTTGCAGATAAGGCTTGTCAAGCTAATGGGATGGTAATAACCAGGGTCAGTGGAGGCACCATCTATGTGAAGTGTGACTACAGTCGCCTTGTGCTACTACTGGCACGTATCCTGAGGTGAGGCTAAGATTAAACAGCTGTCCTAAGTGTGGGTTTAATTCCCCATAGAGTTCATGGAGTACACAGCTGGGACACCATCTGGTCCCATGGATGCTGTGCTGACTGCCTTGGACACAGCATTTCCCACCTGTGCGTTACAGATGTTCCATGATCTACAAGTCTCTGGTATAGATAACTCTCCATGTGGGAAATGTTAGCACTGAACATGTCAGCCAGTATGCTGGCAATGTGTGTAGGTTCAGTCATCTTCACATCATTGTGAACCCGGTTTGAGCATATCTGGGAGTGTCCTCCCAGGTGTCCAACATAGCTAAAGAAGGACTTATGAATGTCTGTTGAGTCCTTGTTAATTCCTCTGTTGAATTTCCCCTGGATGATTTCATGACAGCTTGTAGTTCTTCACATATAATGAGCAAGGGTGTGTTACCTTACAAGTATTCCGCTTTAACTTGTAGTATCTACCTCCTGTCATTGTAGAGCTTGTTCATGGCTGAGGTCCACCAGACTGCATGCTTGTCTGTGGTACAAAGAGTCTCAGTTTTGTATGGGATTGCCTGATCCATGCAGTCCTGTAGGTGCTGGTGGAAGGCGTATGACCGTGATTCAGCGGTTTGAGTAATGTTCACCACTGGCTCAGGGGCCTTAAAGGAGACCACAGTAGTGTTCAGAAGTGTGAAATCGGCTTTTGAGAAAGGCATATGTATGGTAACCGGCACCACTGTACACATGGAACAACATGGCAATACACCACGGCTGGATGTGGGTAATGCTGGACATACCCACGGCAGACGTGGCGCGTTCCCGAGTCCGATGCCCGAGGGACCACACATAGCCGGCCTTAGGCATAGGCCAAGTAGGCAGCCGTCTAGGGCGTTGCTCTACTCGGGGCACCTTTCCAGACTTTATTTGGTGTAGGTAGACCAGGAGGGGGGTAGCGGGTGATGTGGCGGTGGCAACTTCTGCCTAGGGCACCACTTAACCTAAGGCCACTCTGCCCGTGGGTAATACAGCAGTACCCACACCCAGACGCGGGTCATTGCTAGTATGGCATATCATCTATGGCAAGAATCCATATATTCCCAGACATAATGGCACAGCATAATGCCTGTCCGCCGCCCAAAAGCAGACATACGTCACCAGCGGCGGTGCGGACGTACTGCGCGAGATGTCCGTTACCAATGTCGACATTGTCTCGCTTTGTGAAACAAACTCCACATAGCGATTCAATACTAAACAGCGACGGAGAACCCGATGTCCCCGTGGCTGAGCTGTTCAACCTGTTCCTCCATGTTAAATGTGTGTAGCACAGCGGAACCGGCCCAAACCAAGCAACGGGCATGTCTCTGGCTCAGTGAAAGTCGTCACGCAATGGTAAACCCATGTAATATTGCGACACAGGTCATACATACCGAGGGTTAGTAATGGAAATAGGTCCGTTCGACCAGACCGTGTGCAATTAGTATAACAAGATCTACAACGGGTACACCGGCCAATCGGCGCACACGGTTATGAATAATTGGGGGGGGTGACATGGTATCATAGACACGGACAAAACGTGCCCATGTGACTCATCTAACATTCGTACACGGTCAGGGCAGTTCCGTACACTGGGCGGACAAGACCAAACCCAAAGCACCACAGCAACACCCTGACAATCGAAGGCCTGTATGCGTAGGGGATATAAGCACCTGTCATCTGAACATCCCTGCGGTCACGACATATGCATCCTGGGCCATGAGCGAGGGGGAATTAGGAATGTTTAACATGCAGTACCGCACCTTTCCCAGCAGGAGAATGGATGCCTGTGACGTGCGTGAGTGCGGGGGGGGGGATATGTAAATGTACCTAAGTACCATGGGTATGCATATTAATGACACCGAACAGCTAACGTGTAGTGGTCACAGTAACCGGCAAACGTGAATGCAGTCACGTTTGAATTACGACTATAGAACATATAGATGTGAACGTACGTAATGCGTCCATGCTGCAAAGACTGTTACATGTATAAAGTTGTACGTGCGTTCTGCACACGTCCGTCAACCGGATCAGACATATGTTACCGGAATAGTCACAACTAACACAAAACACGTAACCACACAGACCCAGTAAACATATATAAACAGAATACGGATATGCATGTGCGCGTAACCCACAATTAGGAAATGCGAGGTGCGTGCGTGTGTGATCCACTGGAAGCAGGGAAGGTTAAGGATGTGTCCTCCACTCATTTACATTCATAATTGTAAAATATATGCTTAAATAGTACTTATTGATTCCATGCTTTGGAATCATGATGCTACAATTATACACATTGATATAAAATATCCTGATCAACACACTACATTCTAAGGTTTACTCACAACAATTATCAACTATGTTTCAAGATACTGATTGTATTTACCAATATTGTATTTATATTAACATATTGTTGTCGTATTATTGTTTCCATGAAGTAATGTATGTAACACTGATTTGTATATGTCACGTTATAATCAAGACTTGGAGCACTGTCCACTTAACTATGAGCAGGTTTATTGATTATTTGACTTTAAACTGACTCTGAAGGAAGTGTATAAGGGACGACTATGTAATGCATTTCATACTCCGACGATGCCCCATGTTAGTAGGTGAAAGAGCTCAGTATCTTTTGACTGTGGAGTCTATCGTTTTTGTCATTGTCTGTTTTGGCCGATATATGTTCAATAATGTCATTTATGAAGATGGCCAGGACGCAAGGTTTGCTGTATTCCCGCTTACTGGCACGTGGATATAGATAGGCTAAGTAATACATAATATGGGTAGTCAAGCAGACATCCGCGATTGGGGAACATACAGCGGCAGTCAAAACCACTGGCCAGATGGTGACAGTCCAACACGTTCTACACTTTACATATGCACATCGGTGTCCATTGTAGGACTCCAAAATAGTTCCATTTGCACCTTCGACCTGTGATCGACCAGTCAGAGTGTCAGCCGTGACTACGGCACAGCTAGACATATGCACCACCAGCGTGTTTAAGGTTGATGATACCTGTCCATGAAATGCAGGACATATGAACAGAAATCCCCAGATTGTCGTGTCCATAGAAGTGCATCCACATCCCAGTCCCGCACACATGAAGGATGTGTAATGCGCACGTGGGGTTGCAGCCATGGGATCCCGGGTATGCAAAATGGGGCTCTGTGTTGTTTGGCAGATAATCCGTTGTCCCGCCCCGTGGGAGGGCTGTGGGTATAGCACGTGCCTTAGTCCCCACTAAGGATGCAAAGCATCCACTGGGTAATGCTAAATGCTGGTGTGAAATGTGTTCAGCCCTACATCAGTGTCCAGTAGGCAATTCCCATGGATGGACAAGTGTACGACCAAGATGGCACCTATAACTGGACACCTGGTGGAATTACACAGCTGCGGTAAGGCATAACACAGGAAATACATATAGGGACTACAGTAGACACTCCCCATACAAAGTCAGACCGCCGCGAATACCGCGCATACAGCACTCGATCTGCCAGCTACAACATGAGGATCACTCGCTTCCATACTGCGGAACAAATGGGCGACCTGTGGAACACATACTAATGGCATACTAACAACCTCAACTACGAAGGTCATACGATGTTTCAACACTAGCGTTCCCATATATAACGAACATGCTTCAATGAATAAATAGGGTATGCATGTTCTGTCTGTTTTATATTGACAATACAGTGGCGTATATGTCCTACTGGGCCTTCTGAGGATTACTTAAAGCACTTTCCAACCTGCAGCATTACATCAATACCATTTGGGTTAATCGTAGTAGAACATGGGTTTCGTAGCACAACATAATATGTGTAGTCAAACACACATCCGCGATTGGGGAACATACAGCAGCGGTCACAACCACTGGCCAGATGGACACAGCCCAACATGTTCTACATTTTACATATGCACATTTGTGTCCATTGCAGGACCCAAAAATTTCTCCTTAAGTAAGTGTGGCCAGCATACTGCGATCGCGGTGAACCAGAAGAGGTGCCAGCCGTGACTACGGCACAGGTAGATATATGCACCACAAGCGTCTTCAAGGGTGATGACAACCGTCCATGAAATGCAGGACATATGAATAGGACTCCCCAGGTTGCTGCGTCCATACACATGCGTTCACATCCCATTTCCGCACACATGAAGGGTGTGCAAGGGGTACTGTCGAGGGTTGCAGACATGGGATCGTGGGTATGCAAAAATGGGTCTCGGTGTGGATTGGCAGATGATTCGTTGTCCTGCCCCGCAGCGGACGTGGCCATGGCATATGCGTTACTCCGCACTAATAATGTCGATCATCCACCGGAAATGCAGAATGCAGCTGTGTAATGTTTACAGCCCTATACTAGTGTCCAGTAGGCAGTTCCCATGGATGGACAAACGTACGGCCAAGATGGCACCCATAGCTGCAAACCTGGGGGAATCCCACAGCTGTTGCAAGGCATAACCCAGGAAATACAGATAGGGACTACAGTAGACACTCCCCATACAAAGCCAGACCGCTGGGCAGATACCGGCGTACACAGCACTCAATCTGCCAGCATATCAATGGGGATCACACGCTTCCATACAGTGGAATAGATGGGTGACCTGTGTAAACATACCAATGGCACAATCTCAACGTCGGCTGGGAATGACATACGATGGTCAAACTATGGCGTTCCCACCAATGAAAGACATCCGTCGGTGAATTAATAGGATTGATGTCAATAGACCATGGCAAACACCCAATGAACAGGAAAGACTTGCTGGCACCCTATGGCCACAAACCATGTCACACATAGGTAGATGGAACAGTCACCTTAAACATTTCGTCCACGACACATCGCATATGGTATCCAAAGGTTCTTCATAGACATGTATGCGCTATCACCCGTAGGCCCCGTGAGACTTACACATAACATGGAAGTATCCAAGCTTTAAATGTCCACCCTTACACTTCCATTTGTCACTTTCTATGCGAACAATGAACATGTAGCCACAGCATAGAAAGCACAGACGCACTGCTAACGAAACACACACATGTCAACATCACAGAAAGCATACTATGAACACACGTATTACATGATATTGTACTATGAAACACAAACAAACCAGCAACCTGCGGCAAGAATAGTCCCCGTAGTTCGACACAACACAAGTCTTCGTAACATTTAAACAGTTTATTAAAACATGCAACGTTTTCGTCCTTTCCACAACGTCTGCAGAAAAAAGCAAAGTCTAAGAATGTTCACAATCAACAATGTGAGTCTTAACAAGATTTTAAATATCACATTGTTGATTGTGAACAGTTTAAGAATTTGCTTTTTCAGAAGAAGTTGTGAAGCAACGGAAACACACACACACAAACGGAAGGGACGGGAGATGAACCTACGCCTATCTACATGAACTCACTACAGTATGAAGCATTTACAGAACGCGCTACCGAGTTTACTGAACAGAGCGCTGTCAGAGGCATACTTGTAGGCTGGTGACATCACCCGCAAGACAATAGTTGACAATAGCCAAGGTATGTGTTGCGGAGCATCTAAAAGCATGTTCATTCGCAGAGGCAGCTGGAAACACACACACACACACACACGGAAGGGATGGGAGACGAACCTACGCCTATCTACATGAACTCACTACAGTATGAAGCATTTACAGAACGCGCTACCGAGGTTACTGAACAGAGCGCTGTCAGAGGCATACTTGTAGGCTGGTGACATCACCCGCAAGACAATAGTTGGCAATAGCCAAGGTATGTGTTGCGGAGCGTCTAAAAGCATGTTCATTCGCAGAGGCAGCTGGAAACACACACACACACACACACACGGAAGGGACGGGAGATGAACCTACGCCTATCTACATGAACTCACTACAGTATGAAGCATTTACAGAACACGCTACCGAGTTTACTGAACAGAGCACTGTCAGAGGCATACTTGTAGGCTGGTGACATCACCCGCAAGACAATAGTTGGCAATAGCCAAGGTATGTGTTGCGGAGCGTCTAAAAGCATGTTCATTCGCAGAGGCAGCTGGAAACATACACACACACACACACGGAAGGGACGGGAGACGAACCTACGCCTATTTACATGAACTCACTACAGTATGAAGCATTTACAGAACGCGCTACCGAGTTTACTGAACAGAGCACTGTCAGAGGCATACTTGTAGGCTGGTGACATCACCCGCAAGACAATAGTTGGCAAGAGCCAAGGTATGTGTTGCGGAGCGCCTAAAAGCATGTTCATTCGCAGAGGCAGCTGGAAACACACACGCACACACACACACACACGGAAGGGACGGGAGACGAACCTCCGCCTATCTACATGAACTCACTACAGTATGAAGCATTTACAGAACGCGCTACCGAGTTTACTGAACGGATGCTGTCAGAGGCATACTTGTAGGCTGGTGACATCACCCGCAAGACAATAGTTGGCAATAGCCAAGGTATGTGTTGCGGAGCGCCTAAAAGCATGTTCATTCACAGAGGCAGCTGGAAACACACACACGGAAGGAACGGGAGACGAACATACGCCTATCTACATGAACTCACTACAGTATGAAGCATTTACAGAACGCGCTACTGAGTTTACTGAACAGAGTGCTGTCAGAGGCATACTTGTAGGCTGGTGACATCACCCGCAAGACAATAGTTGGTAATAGCCAAGGTATGTGTTGCGGAGCGCCTAAAAGCATGTTCATTCGCAGAGGCAGCTGGAAACACACACACACACACACACACACACACACACACACACACGGAAGGGACGGGAGACGAACCTACGCCTATCTACATGAACTCACTACAGTATGAAGCATTTACAGAACGCGCTACCAAGTTTACTGAACAGAGCGCTGTCAGAGGCATACTTGTAGGCTGGTGACATCACCCGCAAGACAATAGTTGGCAATAGCCAAGATTTGTGTTGCGAAGCGCCTAAAAGCATGTTCATTCGCAGAGGCAGCTGGAAACACACACACACACAGACACACACACACACACACACACACGGAAGGGACGGGAGACGAACCTACGCCTATCTACATGAACACACTACAGTATGAAGCATTTACAGAACGCGCTACCGAGTTTACTGAGCAGAGCGCTGTCAGGAGGCATACCCCTACATGGGTGGTATCATTTGCAGAGGCAATGCGCCCGATCGGGAGTTAGGTCAGAGTGCGCAGTCATGCAGCCTGTTACCATCCCAAGGTCGCCGTACAGTAACACGTTAGTGCTGCAGTCGGGAATACCAAGTAACTACTGATCAGTACATCACTGCCTACTGGGCATGCTCTCCATGTGGGGAATGTTAGCACTGAACATGTCAGCCAGTATGCTGGCAATGTGTGTAGGTTCAGTCATCTTCACATCATTGTGAACCCGGTTTGAGCATATCTGGGAGTGTCCTCCCAGGTGTCCAACATAGCTAAAGAAGGACTTATGAATGTCTGTTGAGTCCTTGTTAATTCCTCTGTTGAATTTCCCCTGGATGATTTCATGACAGCTTGTAGTTCTTCACATATAATGAGCAAGGGTGTGTTACCTACAAGTATTCCGCTTTAACTTGTAGTATCTACCTCCTGTCATTGTAGAGCTTGTTCATGGCTGAGGTCCACCAGACTGCATGCTTGTCTGTGGTACAAAGAGTCTCAGTTTTGTATGGGATTGCCTGATCCATGCAGTCCTGTAGGTGCTGGTGGAAGGCATATGTACGTGATTCAGCGGTTTGAGTGATGTTCACCACTGGCTCAGGGGCCTTAAAGGAGACCACAGTAGTGTTCAGAAGTGTGAAATCGGCTTTTGAGAAAGGCATATGTATGGTAACCGCACCACTGTACACATGGAACATCATGGCAATACACCACGGCTGGATGTGGGTAATGCTGGACATACCCACGGCAGACGTGGCGCTCCCGAGTCCGATGCCCGAGGGACCACACACATAGCCGCCTTAGGCATAGGCCAAGTAGGCAGCCGCCTAGGGCGCTGCTCTACTCGGGCACCTTTCCAGACTTTGTTTGGTGTAGGTAGACCAGGAGGGGTAGCGGTGATGTGGCGGTGGCAACGTCTGCCTAGGGCACCACTTAACCTAAGGCCACTCTTCCCGTGGGTAATACAGCAGTACCCACACCCAGACGCAGGTCATTGCTAGTATGGCATATCATCTATGGCAAGAAACCATATATTCCCAGACATAATGGCACAGCATAATGCCTGTCCGCCGCCCAAACGCAGACATATCGCCACCCGCGGCGCGGACGCATTCGCGAGATGTCCGCTACTAATGTCGACATTGTCTCGCTTTGTGAAACAAACTCCACATAGCGATTCAATACTAAACAGCGACGGAGAACCCGATGTCCCCGTGGCTGAGCTGTTCAACCTGTTCCGCCATGTTAAATGTGTGTAGCACAGCCGAACCGCCCAAACCAAGCAACGGACATGTCTGTGGCTCAGTGAAAGCCGCCACGCAATGGTAAACCCATGTAATATTGCGACACAGGTCATACATACCGAGGGTTAGTAATGGAAATAGGTCCGCTCGACCAGACCGTGTGCAATTAGTATAACAAGATCTACAACGGGTACACCGCCAATCGATACACGGTTATGAATAATTGGGGTGACATGGTACCATAGACACGACAAAACGCGCCCATGTGACTCATCTAACATTCAGACACGGTCAGGGCAGTTCCGCACACTGGGCGGACAAGACCAAACCCAAAGCACCACAGCAACACCCTGACAATCAAGGCCTGTATGCGAGGGGATATAAGCACCTGTCATCTGAACATCCCCGCGTCACGACATATGCATCCTGGGCCATGAGCGAGGGGAATAAGGAATGTTTAACATGCAGTACCGCACCTTTCCCAGCAGGAGAATGGATGCCTGTGACGCGGAGTGCGGGGATATGTAAATGTACTTAAGTACCATGGGTATGCATATTAATGACAATCAACAGCTAACGGTAGTGGTCACAGTAACTGGCAAACGGAATGCAGTCACGCTTGAATTACGACTATGGAACATATAGATGTGAACGGTACGTACGCGCCCATGCTGCAAAGACTGTTACATGTATAAAGTTGTAAGCGCGCTCTGCACACGTCCGCCAACCGGATCAGACATATGTTACCGAATAGTCACAACTAACACAAAACACGAACCACACAGACCCAGTAAACATATATAAACAGAATATGGATATGCATGTGCGCCTGCGAACCCACAATTAGGAAATGCGAGTGTGCGTGTGTGATCCACTGGAAGCAGGGAAGGTTAAGGATGTGTCCTCCACTCATTTACATTCATAATTGTAAAATATATGCTTAAATAGTACTTACTGATTCCATGCTTTGGAATCGTAATGCTACAATTATACACATTGATATAAAATATCCTGATCAACACACTACATTCTAAGGTTTACTCACAACAATTATCAACTATGTTTCAAGATACTGATTGTATTGACCAATATTGTATTTATATTAACACATTGTTGTCGTATTATTGTTTCCATGAAGTAATGTATGCAACACTGATTTGTATATGTCACACTATAATCAAGACTTGTAGCACTGTCCACTTAACTATGAGCAGGTTTATTGATTATTTGACTTTAAACTGACTCTGAAGGAAGTGTATAAGGGACAACTATGTAATGCATTTCGCTCTCGACGATGCCCCATGTTAGTAGGTGAAAGAGCTCAGTATCTTTGACTGTGGAGTCTATCGCTTTTGTCATTGTCTGTTTTGGCTGATATATGTTCAATAATGTCGTTTATGAAGATGGGCAGGACGCAAGGTTTGCTGTATTTCCGCTTACTGGCACGTGGATATAGATAGGCCAAGTAATACATAATATGGGTAGTCAAGCAGACATCCACGATTGGGGAACATACAGCGCAGTCAAAACCACTGGCCAGATGGTGACAGTCCAACACGCTCTACACTTTACATATGCACATCGGTGTCCATTGTAGGACTCCAAAAATAGTTCCTTACACCTTCGACTCGGAGATCGGCCAGACAGAGTGTCAGCCGTGACTACGCACAGCTAGACATGCACCACCAGCGTGTTTAAGGTTGATGATACCTGTCCATGAAATGCAGGACATATGAACAGAAATCCCCAGATTGTCGTGTCCATAGAAGTGCGTCCACATCCCAGTCCCACACACATGAAGGATGTGTAATGCGCATCGTGGGGGTTTGCAGCCATGGGATCCTGGGTATGCAAAATGGGGCTCGTGTTGTTTGGCAGATAATCCGCTGTCCCGCCCCGCGGGAGGGCTGTGGGTATAGCACGCCTTAGTCCTCACTAAGGATGCAAAGCATCCACTGGGTAATGCTAAAAGCAGGTGTAAAATGTGTTCAGCCCTACATCAGTGTCCAGTAGGCAATTCCCATGGATGGACAAGTGTACGGACAAGATGGCACCTATAATAGCAAGCCTGGTGGAATTACACAGCCGTAGTAAGGCATAACACAGGAAATACAGATAGGGACAACAGTAGACACACCCCATACAAAGTCAGACCGCCGTCGAATCCCGCGCATACAGCACTCGATCTGCCAGCAACAACATGAGGATCACCCGCCCATACTGCGGAACAAATGGGCGACCTGTGGAACACATATTAATGGCATACCAACAACCTCAACTAGGAAGGTCATACTATGTTTCAACACTAGCGTTCCACACATAAATAACATGCTTCAATGAATAAATAGGGTATGCATGTTCAGTCTGTTTTATATTGACAATACAGTGGCGATAGTTCACAATGGGCCTTCTGAGGATTACTTAAAGCACTTGCCAACCTGCAGTATTACAGTAATACCATATGGGTAAATTGTGGAAGAACATGGGTTTCAGAGCACTACATAATATGGGTAGGCAAACAGACATCCGGGACTGGGGAACATACAGCAGCAGTCAAAACCACTGGCCAGATGGACACAGTCCAACATGTTCTACACTTTACATATGCACATCGGTGTCCATTGCAGGACCCAAAATTTCTCCTTAAGTAAGTGTGGGCAGCATACCGCGTGTGAACCAGAAGAGGTGACAGCCGTGACTACGCACAGGTAGATATATGCACCACAAGCGCCTTCAAGGGTGATGACAACCGCCCATGAAATGCAGGACATATGAATAGGACTCCCCAGGTTGCTGCGCCCATACACGCGCTCACATCCCATTTCCGCACACATGAAGGGTGTGCAAGGGTACTGTCGAGGGTTGCAGACATGGGATCGTGGGTATGCAAAATGGGTCTCGTGTGGATTGGCAGATGATTCGTTGTCCCGCCTGCAGCGGACGTGGCCATGGCATATGCGCATTCGCACTAATAATGCCGATCATCCACCGGAAATGCAGAATGCAGCTGTGAAATGTTTACAGCCCTATACTAGTGTCCAGTAGGCAGTTCCCATGGATGGACAAACGTACGGCCAAGATGGCACCCATAGCTGCAAACCTGGGGGAATTCCACAGCTGTTGCAAGGCATAACCCAGGAAATACAGATAGGGACTACAGTAGACACTCCCCATACAAAGCCAGACCGCTGGGCAGATACCGCGCATACAGCACTCAATCTGCCAGCACATCAATGGGGATCACACGCCCATACAGTGGAACAGATGGGTGACCTGTGTAAACATACCAATGGCACAATCTCAACGCCGGCTGGGAATGACATACGATGGTCAAACTATGGCTCCCACCAATGAAAGACATCCTTCGTGAATTAATAGGATTGATGTCAATAGACCATGGCAAACACCCAATGATCAGGAAAGACTTGCTGGCACCCTATGGCCACAAACCATGTCACACATAGGTAGATGGAACAGTCAACTTAAACATTTCGTCCACGACACGCCGCATATGGTATCCAAAGGTTCTTCATAGACATGTATGCTTATCACCCGTAGGCCCCGTGGAGACTTACACATAACATGGAAGTATCCAAGCTTTATATGTCCATCCTTACACTTCCATTTGTCACTTTCTATGCTAGCAATGAACATGTAGCCACAGCATAGAAAGCACAGACGCACTGCTAACGAAACAGACACATGTCAACATTACTGAAAGGATACTATGAACACACGATACATGATATTGTACTATGAAACACAAACAAACCAGCAACCTGGCGTAAGCATTGTCGCCGTAGATCGACTCAACACTAGTCTTCGTAACATTCATACAGTTTATTAAAACATGCAACGTTGTTGTTTCCATTAACGTTTGCAGAAAAAGCAAAGAATGTTCACAATCAACAATGTGAGTCTTAACAAGATTTTAAATATCACATCGTTGATTGTGAACAGTTTAAGAATTTGCTTTTTCAGAAGAAGTTGTGAAAGCAACGGAAACACACACACACACACGGAAGGGACGGGAGACGAACCTACGCCTATCTACATGAACTCACTACAGTATGAAGCATTTACAGAACGCGCCACCGAAGTTTACTGAACAGAGCGCTGTCAGAGGCATACTTGTAGGCTGGTGACATCAACCGCAAGACAATAGTTGGCAATAGCCAAGGTATGTGTTGCGGAGCGCCTAAAAGCATGTTCATTCGCAGAGGCAGCTGGAAACACACACACACACACACACGGAAGGGACGGGAGACGAACCTACGCCTATCTACATGAACTCACTACAGTATGAAGCATTTACAGAACGCTGCCACCGAAGTTTACTGAACAGAGCTGTCAGAGGCATACTTGTAGGCTGGTGACATCACCCGAAGACAATAGTTGGCAATAGCCAAGGTATGTGTTATGGAGCCGCCTAAAAGCATGTTCATTCGCAGAGGCAGCTGGAAACACACACACACACACACACACACGGAAGGGACGGGAGACGAACCTACGCCTATCTACATGAACTCACTACAGTATGAAGCATTTACAGAACGCGCCACCGAAGTTTACTGAACAGAGCGCTGTCAGAGGCATACTTGTAGGCTGGTGACATCACCCGAAGACAATAGTTGGCAATAGCCAAGGTATGTGTTATGGAGCGCCTAAAAGCATGTACATACGCAGAGGCAGCTCGAAACACACACACACAGAGACACAGACGGAAGGGACGGAGACGAACCTACGCCTATCTACATGAACTCACTACAGTATGAAGCATTTACAGAACGCTACCGAAGTTTACTGAACAGAGCGCTGACAGAGGCATACTTATACGCTGCTGACGTCAGCCCCAAGTCAATAGTTGGCAATAGCCAAGGTATGTGTTGCGGAGCCCCTAAAAGCATGTTCATTCGCAGAGGCAGCTGGAAACACACACACACACACACACACACGGAAGACGAACCTACGCCTATCTACATGAACTCACTACAGTATGAAGCATTTACAGAACGCTACCGAAGTTTACTGAATAGAGCGCTGTCAGAGGCATACTTGTAGGCTGGTGACATCACCCGCAAGACAATAGTTGGCAATAGCCAAGGTATGTGTTGTGGAGCGCCTAAAAGCATGTTCATTCGCAGAGGCAGCTGGAAACACACACACACACACACACACACACGGAAGGGACGGGAGACGAACCTACGCCTATCTACATGAACTCACTACAGTATGAAGCATTTACAGAACGCGCCACCGAAGTTTACTGAACAGAGCGCTGTCAGAGGCATACTTGTAGGCTGGTGACATCACCCGCAAGACAATAGTTGGCAATAGCCAAGGTATGTGTTGCGGAGCGTCTAAAAGCATGTTCATTCGCAGAGGCAGCTGGAAACACACACACACACACACACACACACACGGAAGAGAGACGAACCTACGCCTATCTACATGAACACACTACAGTATGAAGCATTTACAGAACGCTACCGAAGTTTACTGAACAGAGCTGTCAGAGGCATACTTGTAGGCTGGTGACATCACCAAGAAGACAATAGTTGGCAATAGCCAAGATTTGTGCGGAGCCTAAAAGCATGTTCATTCGCAGAGGCAGCTGGAAACACACACACACACACACACACACACACACACACACACACACACACGGAAGGGAGACGAACCTACGCCTATCTACATGAACACACTACAGTATGAAGCATTTACAGAACGCGCTACCAAGTTTACTGAGCAGAGCACTGTCAGGAGGCATACCCCTACGTGGGTGGTATCATTTGCAGAGGCAATGCGCCCGATCGGGAGTTAGGTCAGAGTGCGCAGTCACGCAGCCTGTTACCATCCCAAGGTCGCCGTACAGTAACACGTTAGTGCTGCAGTCGGGAATACCAAGTAACTACTGATCAGTACATCACTGCCTACTGGGCATGCTCAGACACTTAGACTCGGCACAGAGCAGACATGCATACACATGGTGCGACGGCATGGGTGGCGGAATGTGGACCGCCGTGTGTGTCCAGCCACACAACAGAAACCTGGCCATGCCACAGACGTGGCCGCTATGGGGATACAGGCATGCACCCGGGTATAGCTGCAGTCGGGCGGTGTGCACTGTGCTGTGTGTCTATCTACACAGCTGCCTACTGGGCATGCTCAGACACTTAGAGTCGGCACAGAGCAGACATGCATACACATGGTGCGACGGCATGGGTGGCGGAATGTGGACCGCCGTGTGTGTCCAGCCACACAACAGCAACCCGCCATGCCACAGACATGGCCGCTGCAGCGGGAATATCTAGGTGCAATTAACCATGTGTAGGACTGGCCTACAGTTTGTTGCATGCTACAGACAACCCTCCCAAACACAGGATACCTGCACAGATGTCCTGAGGACACTGGTGAGTGGGCATGCTCTCACAACAGCACCGTATTGGGTGACATGAACCACCCATACATAGACTGGGAACATTACCCATGGCACAACACACTACGCCACCGTCCCAGGTGTTCTCACACCTGGCCACTGTTAAACAGCCATGCACCATACATACTAGGGGATGTCTGACAGTTCTGCCCATCACACATGGTGAGGATATGCCCCACACAGGATGTACAGCCCTCAATGGTGATGCCAGACCGTATAGTGGATCCACTGGTCATCCACATCCTGTAACCAACACCGCATGGGGACCTAAGTGATGACCTCTCCACAACAAACCACACACATCATACGACCGTGTGGTACCCTACAAGTCCTCCATGCCAGTGTTGAACACAGGCCAGACCGCAACCGCCTAACGAATGCCTTCTCTGAGCACCCACATGCATGTCTGCAACAGGCAAACATGATAACATCAGGACCTTGTCCACCACAGGTAGGCACATGGTGTGGTGGACCCCAGCCACTGACTAGCTGTACATCAACAGTTGGAGCTAATACATGACAGAGCAATGTCAGTACCAGGGAAACCATCTCCCATTCATACCAAGGCGCCACCATACGGCCACACATACAATCATCCACGGCCGCCAGGGAGTGGTACTGCAGAGGGCACATGAGACAACCATAGGGCCTTCCCTAACTGTGGTAAGGACATGGTTGGGGCACACAGACTTGGCTGGAAATGGTCCAGAATGGTACAACGGTCACTGCACCCACAGACATTGTCTGCAAACCAGCGGACATGTTCCATGCATACATCCCACCCCCCAAGAGGGGACATATCCATCCCACCAGAGTGTAGCCTCCCAAACATCTCATATGGCCTGGAGTGATCCCATATCTCTATGGCGGTTGACACAGCACCAATGGGCACCGATGGTGTCCCTGGCTGTGTGCTACCCATCCTCATTGAGGCCCTCGCCCACACATGCGCCACTGTGTCATGTTAGCCTTACTATGGGCTATGTCCCCAATGGATGGCATATGGCATCTGTGGTCCCACTATGCCAGGGTAGTGCTCTTATGGACTGTAGACAGCCACACCCTATCCGCTTGACAAGCCTTGTCTGCAAAGCTGTGGGAGGTCCATACAGGTGCCCATGGATACAGACAGCGTGTACAGCCAATACCGAACATACCCACAACAACATAGTCATGGGCGGATCCTGCCTCCCAAACCTGCTCGCCCTGTCTGGAGTGGTCACCAAGGCCATTGGTGGGGGTACGCGGGTTTGCACACAGTACCATGACCTGGTGGGAGCGTTCAGAGCACACTCCACATGGGACTCATGGAAAGGCTCGCCAGCATACATGTGGGGACATATGTCACCCGATGCTTCTCAGAAAGGTTGGAGGTCACACCACACAGGGTTGGTGTTCCTGGTGCCTTGTCACACTCATATCTGGTCTCCAGTGGAGGCCCACAGGGCTCAGTCCTGGGCCCCCTGCCATATGGCATTCGACCTTCCAATGTGCATGCAATCATAGGGGGATTGTGGCAGACAAGGTATGCAGATGACCACGCACCGAACACCATACCCAACACCCCATGTGACACGGACATCCACCTAGGGCGCCATAGACATGGATAACTGGTGCCAGAGGCATGGCCTGCTACTACATGCCAGAGAAGGTGCAGACCGACCCAATGTCACATGTAGGTGGTAAGCCATTCCAGATGGTGGACATGTTCATGGAAATGGCTACAACACCTGTCGTTAACCTCTGTCAACACACACAATGGCAATGTGGGTGTGAAGACATTCCACTGTGGCCTCCTGGTCTGGAAGGAATCGCATCGACATCAGGGGTGTTCATTGTACCCCTGTACACATCACACACCAGAGCAATGACTGCGTACATTGGCACATCTGGCCTGTAGCTAACCTGACGCCTGCAGCACTCGGAAGGACCGCAAACGCTACACAAGGCGGGATGACGGTGCTAGGACATGTGTCACAAGCTGCACGACCAAGGGGACTCCAGCTGTAAACCTTCACAGCACATCTGCTCTGTGGTGATCTGTGCCTGGCATACACGGCCATGTCTGACCTGGGTGACATGGGCATATTCCACTTCCTAGGCTCCAGGCAAACACGGGCACAGAAGCGACTGTCACACACATCACCACAAAGATGAGTGTGACGTGCTGGGGGAACAGGGTCAACGGCCGGAGACCCCCTACAACACGTAGAGGAGTGCCAGCCCATGTGAAGGAAAGGCCCTGACTGCCTTCGCCCAGGAGTAATAATGACATGTGTGGATATAGTTATGCGCCAGGCATCATCTGTGTGTCAGTGCTGGACGAGGGACTGGGGACTGATGGATGTGGCATCCCCATCCTGAGGGGTGTTAGCAGCCACACACAGTCATGCTAGGTCCACACATGTCGTAGGGCACATACCCTGTTATGTACATGTGCGCCTATGTTCCTATGTAGGGGTCCATGCCGAGTGCGGGTACCTGTGCTATGCTGATGTTGCCAGACATGCTCAGGGTACCCCACCACTACGCTGCGGGGAACTAATTACAGTGCTCCCAGTAGGCACATGCAAGTACACCATCATTGTCATACGGGTTAACTGAACCAACATGGTGCTACACATGTAACCACCACGCATACTGTGTACACAGATCAATGAATGCTGCACCTGTCCTGCATGGTATGTCTGCTGCATGATGTCAGTGCACAACCCACATCACATACACACCTGTCACCAGCCATACACACACACCACAACATACACATCACGCACTATGCGGACACAGGTATCACATACACCTCTCACTATCTTGTCCACCCTGTGCATCAGAATATGTTTGCATAACCATGCACTGATGGTGTAGCTCACAGTTATGCGGCAGAGACTTCATCATATGCACAGGGTGATATATGTGCCACAGGCATGGGCTGTACCAATGGATGACATCATGTGTGTGTGTAAGGGCCTGTGCATTGACTGGGCATGACTGTGTAGATTGCATGTGGGTGTGGTGGAGCCCTACAGTCGTGTTTGCTGTGTGTGGGTTTGTGTGTACACAGTTCAGTCATCTGTGATGCCTACACAGAGTATGCTTGGCAGCCCCAGACTGTACAGTGCAGGTGTTACGGCTCACTGTGTCCGCCTGCCGCGACGTGACCCGTGCCTGCCTGGGGTCGCACGGGCACGACCGGGTGTAGGTACAGACAGTCCACTCTCCGATGTCACATGTCCGCTGGAAACGTGCCCACGCCGGGGCCGTCCAGGGCCACGCCCACGTGGCCTGCTCTGTCCTGGTGTGGTCGGTGTAGTAGCAGCTGCACTGCTGCTGCTACCAGCACTGTGTGGGTGGGCATGGGAGGTGGCACGCACACGCTGACCTGCACCAGGTGGTGTTGCTGGCCTACGCCCATGTGCCCTATGCCTCACCCCTACCTGGTGTTCCTGCACGGACAGCCCACGCTCAAGGATGGCCATGCCTCGGTCGAGGATACCAGCCATCTCACCCAATCTCCTATCCAGAACATCGGCAAGATGCTGTTGGGCATTCGCCAATGCCTGGATGTTGTCATTCAAGGAACGGATTGCAGACCTCTGCAGCCTCTGCCCTTCCTGGTTCTGCCGCTCGGCACGCCTCGCGCCGCCATTACAGTCTGGAACATGCGCCTGGTTATACCAGCTGCTGCACCCTGTACGGCAGGTGTATGTCTAGCGGTGCTCCCCACGAAAGCAGCACCTGCCACATGCCTGCGTGGCACTGCACCAGTCATTACACTGGCAACATCGTGTGTACCCACACCTTCTGCAGCCACCACACATTCCTGCTCGGTGCCAACAGACGCTGACTGACCGTCATCTATGGGCAACGGTGTTGGGGTATGTGTCGGCATCCAAACCATGTTCAGGGATGAAGGGGACGTAAGTGTGATGTTCTCCAATGGCAGAGTGTCTGCCTGTGACGACCCTGCCTGTGCCTCATGCACATGGTCATCACCACTAGTATCTGTGGGGACACTAGCATCAGCTGGACCGCAGGAGGGGAACTCACCTACAGCACCTGTCAATACAAAGGCATACCGACAGTTACAATACACACACACACACACACACACACACACACACACACACACACACACACACACACACACAGACATCATGCATGTGATAATGCAGGTGGCATGCAGCATTCACACACCACAGACCAGTGAATGTAGACCAGACATTCCTAGTGGCAGTATGCACACTGCCCTGGTGGGAACAGTACAACAGGCAGGTGTCTTTTAGTAGGCATGCAGTACACACATTCATGGTAGTTTGCATGCATCACCGTGATACACCGTGTGGCCACGGGCAAGTTGACAGTACACATGTCTGCCGACACTATGTCATGTACACCGCAAACATGTGTGGTATCATGTGGACATGTGACGATGGTGTCCCACCGCATGCACCACATCACAATGGCTGTCATGGTGCAGTGTTATGTGTACAGTCTACAGATACAATGTATGGGTAACAGGGATGTCTGTGCAGGTGCGGTTGGTGTGAGCTGTGTACATAGCTGTACAGTGTGGAGGCGGGCACTGTGCCACTGCACAGTAGCAGGACACAGTTATGTTTCTGTGTGATGCGTGACCTGGACGCATTACATTGCCATGTCTGTAAGTCAGTTCAGCCGCCAGCAGCACGTATGTGGTGGATATTGGAGGCACCTGTAGTAGCTGTGGAGAGGCATTCCATGTCAGTGGTGTACTACATCGGATGTCCAGGGGGGCCACTACAGTGATGAGCCCACTATGTGTGTACAGGGTGCAACGGTGACTACCCACTGTGGATGTACTGTGTGGCAACATGCCTGTAGGTATCGACCATGGCCTTGTCTGTCTGGGTCATTGACAATTGTGTGTGGTGGACATCGTGCACATGGCCCTGTGGTGGCCCATGTGACATACAACCATACTAGTGTAAGGTGTCACATTCCCTACAGATATGCAGACAGTGTGGATGTCTGCTATGTCGCGGCATAGGTCATGTCATGGTGTGACAATGTTGCAGCCAGACATCCACGCAGCATGGGACATGGCATGTGCCATGTCACAACGCGGTGCACCCGATGCAGGGGCATAGGTCACATTGGTAACACCTGTGCTCTGGCAAGATCACAGCTCACTATGTGGTACTGTGTGCATACTGCAGAGGCATACCGATGCATACTACACATGCAGCCATTGTGGAACACCTACACCATTGTATGCATAGCTGAATGCACGTAACACACCAATAGGTCGTGGTGGTGTCATGCCACTCTACGCTAACGGTTGTATCTACTGTACATGGGTGGTGTGTGTGTCGGTGGTGCAACCTGTATACCGTGACTGGGGCACACACAGGTGTGCATGTCATGCCTGGACACATGGGGAATATCAATACACCATATCATGCCTTTGACTAGCAACAGACTTACCTGCAACAGACCCTTGTGTTTGCGACACGCCAGACGCATTCTGTAAAGGGATGACACAAAGGTATACACATTATCCATTACTATCGCCACAGTCAGCAGTGTGCATGTCACATCATGCATCTGTGAGTTAGCATGTGCTATGCACATGTCTGCTAACACAACATAGCATACTGTAGTATGCGCCTTGTGTGGCCATATACCTGGCATGTATGGCTATATTATGTGTTGTACTATGTCACCCACCCCCACGACACTTCTCATACAAATATGCAACCCTGACTTACCATGCAGCTCCAAGCTCACAGTTCGGGCGACACCCACCTCCACGATGGACGATGGGTTTCTGCGTGTTGTTCCGCGGGTGTCCCCAGACTGGCCAGGAGCTCCTCCGTGGCTGTGAGTGGGGCTGGGTTGGTGGCCCACCACCTGTCCCACGCTGTTGTCTGGCGATTGCAGCGCACGCTGTCTTGCATGCCGGATCAGGTCTGTGCAGTGCCTGCGGATCTGCTGATAAGTGCGGTTGTATCCGCCCAGGCTGTTCACCCTCCTGCACATCTCCTCCCACATCTCCTGTCGGTCCTGTGCCTGCTGTGGCACATGACTAAATAACATGTCATGATTAGTATGGAGGTATGGTATGATCACCTCCTCCTCCTGTCGACTGAATGCAGGAAGCCGGATCGTGGCATTATCTGTAAGACATAATGATGGTGGCAGGTCACATTTACACTGCTGTGCTGGCATACTGTTGGAGATACATTGCTATGACAAGTACGACATCTGCACAGTAATCTGTGAAAGGCATCGTGGCAGTGACACAGCCGATGTGTTGGCTTCACACCATTGAGCAGTGTGTGTCACATCATATCTGTTTGCCACCCCATCACACTGTACACGCACCATGTAGATGTTAGCCAGCTGTGGACATGTGTACCTGGCTGCACCTGTGTCCATATCACTGGCATAGGTCCCCATGTGACGCCGGTGCTGCTGTTCACCTGGACGCTGTGTATATGTCAGTACACATCACGGCTGTAGCCATTGTGAACGCCAGCAGTGGCACTGTACACATACACATGGACACCTGCACATGCATGTGTTGTGCCATGTACATCCACACAGCACTGTACGGGTGTTGGACAACTTGCCACAGCTCACCTGTGTTGCACATGTGATAGACATAGGGCAATGTGTAACCATGACACATTAGCAGGACAGGCCATGCATAGCATGTACACACACACATTGTCCAGAGCATCACACAGCACCTGTGACACCACAGGGTGCATCACCGCCACATTACTGCTGTGTATGGTTGATAGTGAGAGTGCCTTCTGTCCACTGCACCATGTAGGATCAGGATAGCTCATGCAGCCTTGCTGGGCAGGTCTGCATGGTATGGCAGGGTATGCCACATACATGGCACTGGGTTGTGATCCACCGGGGGTTTACGATATTGGCAGGGTGGCTGTCCATTCCATATGTCATTGCTATGTGTATATGGACATTCAACATGTCTATCGCCATGGTGTGGACACTGGCCTCAAGCGAGGTATGCTGCACGCTGCTTGCTGAGGGTGTGTCTGGTGCATGCAGGTATCACACATCCATGCATACACTGTAACCCTGGCAGGTGCTATGTGCTGGGATATTGATCAACACAGTGCTGTATGTGGACACACACCGCTATCCCGCACATGGATGGTTGCCTGCACTGATGTGGGTACCACATATGTGTACATCCAGTGCCTGCTGCCACCCCCATGTCTGCTGCTGCACTACACACCGCCATCCCTCCCTCTGTGAATGTGGTGTTGGGCACAGCATAGGTATCCATGTATGGGGACAGGGATGTTCACATAGCAGGGTCACTGATGGTATCGGCGATCAGACCATACGCTGCATGACGCAACCCTCACACATATAACCCATTCATATTGTTGTTCACAACGGTGACACAGCTATATTGCTATGCCGGAGACATTCACAGCCATACATACACAGATGCATGCACGGCCATCTGTGGCATGGCCTGGACTATTGGTGTGGTTCAGCACATTACATGTTTGACTGCAGCTGGCGAGACCGACTGTGCACATGTCTACACGGTAAGCCTGTTCTACAGTAGGCATCTGTGATGTGCTGTGCACATCTCATATCTGCACATTTGGTTGGTGTCCATCGTCCACGGGCCAGTGGTGGGACACACAGGGATGTTGCTGAACATATATGCATGCAACCCTGTACAGCTGTAACACTAGCCTCTCAGATGCTCATGTGTCGTGGACGTGAACACCGCACACACACATCTGGTTGTGGGCTGTCGCTCATACCCATCTCCTCCTGTGGGTTGCTATCATCCCACACACTCCTTGTATTGTATGTTCAGGCTATGCACCTATGTGGGGCTTGTGGGCATGCAATACGATACTATATGCCTTTGCACCCATCACAGACAATGTCACACAGGTACACCGCAGCCGTACACATCACAGCTTGTTGTCAGCATCGCCACATGTGGTACACACATAACACATCTCCTGTGGGACATGGTCATTTGTACGGGCATGTCCAGCAGTCACATACCACAGCTACCCCTACATGACGGCTATGCAGGACATGTGTCTGTACAGCTACTGTGACATGTACACGAGCAATGCCCCCTACCTACATCACATGGTACTACCTGTGGAGTATGTGTGTCTGCATCCATGCTATGGCCATAGATGACAATTGTACATCAATATGTGCAACATACCTCATTGGGGTTGTCATGTGCACATGTTCCATGTGTCAATGCATTGTTTGTGTCTGTTGGGCGGTCATTGTTGTGCATGGTTTACATGGCTGACATAGCGTCTGATTCCAGGTACTTCATTGGGCTACCAGCATTGTACATTTCTACAGCACATTCCAGCCATCATGTAGCCAGCTTAGATGACAGTGGGAGGTGTTCCGCCATGTGCACATATGTCACACAGTACGAGGGTGACTGACACACATTGTCAGGACTGGGTTCTGACTGCTGTGGATGTGTGTACTGGTGTTGACAACCATGACTGCACCAGATGGTGTCTTCTGGATGTGTAACATTCACAACACACACCTACATTCACATAGCAGCACATCGTCCACGACAATGGACATTCCTGCATGAACACTGTGTACGGTATGTCTGTATGACCACTGCATATATCACTGGTAGCCACCAGCATGGCTGCCTACAACAGCGTGTGTATCCTGTGCAAACATGGGTTACACCTGTCACAACACACCTGTGTCAGATGGCCCTGTAGTGGGTGACAGTGCAGTTCCATACATCATGTAACAGTATACATCGTGCACCAGTATGTTGCAGACATGTGAACGGCTGTGCTAGTCGACATATGCACACATGACACATCACCTGGTACACCGTGTCTGCCTTGCCACCTGCTATTGTGACCACCCTGTGATGACATTGTACGGCCCACATGGACTGGGACATGTGATGGCTCAATGGTGAATTAACCCACAGGTGTGTGTCTAGCCAGGTGTCCAGTAGCCAGTGGTCTGCACGCAGGGATAGTGTACATTGGCCTACTCTGTCACTGGGACTGTTGACTATGGTCATACTGTAGTTATGCAGGCATGTGGTGTTTGTCCAGTCTGATAGTCGTGTTCAACCACACTACCGTGGCACACATGACCTGTGGACATCTGCCTAAGGTGTGCAGCCCACATGTACATCTTCACATGCTATGCTGCCTGTGCAGCGGTGTCACATGTCTGTCTCCGCAGGGCTGTCACAGGTAGGCACAGCATGCAGTGATGTGTGACAATGCTTACACCTCCACTGTGTTGTACACAAGCACTGCACACACAGTACAGCACACATGTCATTTATCTGCAGTGCCTGGGACCTGCCTCCATGCCCTACACGGCACACCTGCCAGTCCAGATTGTACACAGATCATACCTCCCAGGCACATACCTGACTGCAACACACACGGGTGGGTGGTTCCCACACCACACAGTGATTTACACACATACTGTATATTCCCAAGACACATTGCATCATAGGTAATCCATGTTCAGATACCCATGTTCGTGACCGCTACGCACATTGTGACACGCGACAGTGAATACACTGTACACCACAGGTTACATGCTGGTCGTGTTGGCATACTGTACATTGCACCTAGGACAGTTGCTACTGCTATGTATTGACAGCAACACGCCCTTCCCTAGTATGGACTCCCATGTACCCACACATGCTTGGCCATGCAGTACGCATAGCTGGGTGACACATTACACGACACATACCATACCTACACTACCCTCGCCATGCACCAAACCTCCATGTGTCTGTGTGCTATGCCTACACACATCCCCCCTCTGTTTGCTGAACATCCATGCTTCTCAGCCCTGCTAGCCACACCCTAAACACACAACCATAGCAGCATGCATGGTACATACACTCTACAGCCGGTATTACTGACATCCACTGACAGAGGTAGTTGATGGCATGGCACCCGCACGATGGACAGTCTACGTGCCTATGCCAACACTGATCACAGTGCACTTCTGCTACATTTACACACTGGTAGGGACCATGCTATTCCACACAGAGACATGGTGGTACTGGCCTTTTCACAGACGCCACAGTGGTATTCCTGTTCCATGCACACGTGCTGTATGGGCACATGTGCAGGCTGTTGCACGGTAGTTATGTTCACATGTGTGTGGTGTGTCACTTGACAGTCATGGTGTGTCCTCATGGTGCATCACATACTACACATGACTGCCATACATTGCAGTGTGGGCCCTCACGCAGTGTGGTGGTATGTCTCTGCTGTTTGACTACATCCACATTCAATGCAGCATACAACAGTCATGCAGGCATTGCCAACACAGATGTTGCTGGCATCGTGCCTGCCAATGGGGTACCTACCAACAATACACACTCTCACTCACTACAGGGTTCCAATCCTTGGCTGGACATTGTATTAACCCTGTGGACACATACATAGTACTGCCATGCACATGTTATGTCCGGGAACACAGTCCCAATGTCACCTCAAATCTCCGTAGTTGTTGTATCCCGCCAACCTGGCTGTTACATGTCTCTGCAGCAGCACACTGCATTGACTGCTAGCCCATTCATGTACGCTGTGTACCCTGACCACCACACTACCACATCTATCACACTACACATGGGTGGTACTGCATTGCACGTATGGGGCTGCATTTGTACACCCATGACTGGGCCATTCAGTATGGCATTGGGCCACATCCTGACATACATGCTTCACACACTCATTGACTACCTGCATGCCTTTACTGGCACCCTTGTTGGGCTTCTGTGCGCCACAGCACACCACATCCCATGCTGGCCACCTGTCATACTATTGCATGGGTGGTTGGGGTGGTACAGAGGGTATCACATCAGACATGATCCGCTCTTTGCCCTTCAGCGCCATTCCACTTTATGCTATTGCCAATGTACACATCCAGCATCACATCGCACTTATGTCTCAGGATGTTACGCCATGTGCCTCCTGTACAGGTCACACAGTGGTGCAAGCATATCATGCTAACTACAACAAGTCAGGGACGTGTGACATTGCACAGTCCTCAGTCATGTGGCCCCTCATGCTCACTATTTGCATACGTGACACTACCTGCTGTCACAGAGTATTGTCCATGCCTACATATACCACATCTACATACCTGGCAGCATTCTAGCTCATCCTACTCATATTGCTAACAACCATACAGGTGTCAGTGTGGCAGATATATCATGTAGATATCATTGCATCAGTTACATCACACATAGTGCATACACATCACCTTTGCATAGTGACAGTCATGCAGTGTGTATCACATGGATACTGTCCCTATACATGCATATCACGTTGTACATGGTTGCTGTACACACACATGCCCCACATGGTGCTGTGGTTGCCATATTCCACCATGGCGTGGGTACACATGTGCAGGACCACCGATTTCTGGACCGTATGTCTAGCTGATACCTTGGGTGCCCTTGTACCTGTGCCATACACACATGTACACGCTGGCAGTGTTACAATAACACATATGTGGTGTACCTTACACAATGGATACAACGTTACATGTCTCAGTATAGTCATGCTGTGATGTCTACCCGGCTCAGACAGTTTACATATGCAAATGACAGTCATGTAACACATCTGTACTCACCTGCATACCACTAACACAGGGGTGTAATCTACTCTGCCATGGGCCATGTTCTCCGCATTACTGATGCATGTAGTACTCCTACATGGCGCTTGCAGTGGGCAGGGTGGGAGGAGCAGTCCTGCATGTGTGCACACATGCCACATTGGTCAGCCTGGGCGTCTGTGTGACATCCACAGACTGGACACACACCGTGCTGTGGGACATAGGTCCTGTGCACATCCCACAGGGGCACACTGTGTCACTAGTCATGTGATAGCTCCCTTGCTGGTAGGGTGACACAGACCCATGGTACCACCACAGCGGAAGTACTGTATAGACATACAGTTGACATCCACTTCTGCCGTTCAGTGGACACTACCATGGGGGGGGGGGTGACACTACTGTGTACATTGCACATGTGTTTACACACGGCCCTGCCGGACATCATTGTGGCACACATTGCACCTGCTACGGAACATTTGGACATGGTTACTTGCTGTTCCCTCCATTTCGGTACCTATTCTGCTACTACACTGTCCCATATGTGCAGGCCATACATATCTTGTTTATGTACATAACATTAGGCCATCCCTCCATCATGCATGCTATGCCTGTGATACTGTCTATGATTTCTGAACATATCCATCATGACAGCTTTGCATTACACATAATTGACATAGTCACCCCTACTGCGTGGATACGTGCACGCCGGCGCACATTCCGTATGACATCGACGGTATATGCCCATGCACATGTGTGCTGTGACACTATACATACATGGCCTATCCCCTGCTGTGGGGTTCATTGTTCGATATCCACTGACAGCATCGGCGCGGGTGGTGGCATTGTTCTGTGTTTGGAATCCCTATGGCGGACCTTGGGTTATCACGCCTGTGTACATGTTGTCCCACTGCTGTGCACACGCTGTCCACAGTCGCTGGTATGCTCCGCTGCTTAGCATTACATAACCACCTTTCACCACTCTCTGCCTAATGGACAGGTATCTTTACTTACACACATCGCTCACATACAGTGCAGATTAGTCATACGATCATGCGCTACACATCAGTACATCTCGTGGGTTCGACATACCTTTCCGCCTTCGCTTCTGTATTCGCCAGTATCTTCCTCTCAGTATTTCCTTTCAATAGCGCTTGTGTTCGCTATGAACATACGGTTTGAATATCCAGGAGTCTTCCTTTATTCGCCGTCACCTGAGGCATGTGGGTTCATCACTCCAATAGCTGTTCCTCGGTGTGTACTTATGCGCATATCACTGGTGATCCTCCTCCATTCAGACGCTACCCGGGAAACTAGGCCATGGTTCATTCCTCGTGTGGCCGTTAGTTATTTGCACTACCTTCGTGGGGATGGTATGTATTGTATAATGTTTGTGTGACTGCATACGCTATGTGTGGTGTCAGGTACATTACGCTGTGGTGTTAGCCGTGGATTGTGTGTGTTGGGTATGGTATTCTGTTTGACATGTGGGTGTCCGTGTCCTGGCGGCGCCTGTCGATGGCATTGTGCATTCAGATGTGTAACATAGCTGTTATATTCCTGTACACAACGGATGCAAGGATGCATCAGCTGCTGCTAGTGTTTCCCACGCCGCTTGTTGCAGGTATGCCGCTGTCATTGACTGCCTGTATGTTTTTGCTACGGTTTTAGCTGTTATCCCTTTGATATGTGCGATGGGGTATATCTGCGGATGTGGGTGACGGGTACGGGATGTGGGTCTTGCATTTATACATACAAGATATGCTTGTGTGTGTGCTCCATCCCTGCTTGGGGAGCTGCAGGTTACCTGTCTGTTGTTCTGGGAATGTTTGTTTTGTTGATGTCGTGTGGTGTCGGTATCGCCTGCATGTGTGCTTCCTGCACGATTCCTCCTTCACATCGGTTATATATCTGCGGATGTTCGTCCGCGCCTACTATCCATTGGCATTTTGTCACTGATCGTTACGGTGATTGTGGTCCTATACTTGGGACAGCCTGTATGCTACCGTAGCCTCCTATTCGTGTGCCGCTTGCTTACTTAACGGTCGTGGAACACACAGCGTATTTACGGACCGTAAGTGTTCACGATCGTGCCGGATAGCACATTCGTATTTTCGCCGCACATGCCTGATGCTGTGTAACGCTGCCGACGATCGTGTTGAGTCTACCATATGGCCGCCATACATACGGTCATGGTTTGTACATGCGCCCTTTGCATCTCCTGTTGGCTATGGCCCTGTGGTACATTCTGGGACATTTCCGCTTTGCATCGCTTTTACGCCGCCACGCCAAGATAGCCACTGAGGAGATGTCAGTACTACTTTGTGGGTACTGCTGTACATACGCCTATGGTTCCTGTACTGTATGCCTACGCATGTTATTACACTCCGCCTGTGACATGTCACCTACATACACATTTTACAGTGGCACACACATTACACACACACAGCGGAACACACGACAACCTCACCTCACACATACACATATTGCCGCCATGGCTCTCAACCTTCCATTTCCAAAATGAGGAACACACACATTACTAATGTGGAACAAATGGGCATAATGTGGAACACATACTAATGGCATACTAACAACTTCAGCTAAGTAGGTCATAGGATGGTTAAAATATGCTGATTTACTTACAATGAAGAACCTTTAATGAATTACTATGATTAATTTCTATTTACCAGGATGTCATTTAAATACATTCCTAACAATGAATGTTTGACAGACATTTTCAATGTGGAACTTTGAGGAACTGCGAGGAACATGAACTGTTTTAGACCCCAAATGAGGTAATGCTCTCATAATGACGCACACTTGACTGGTATGCTTGCCGCTTCAGCACCGACGGTTGCACACAATACCTACGCTGGTCGCATCGCCGGGCGGCGCAGTACCTCCGCACTCATATCCTATGGATATGACACGCATATCCCGCTACTGTACCGTGGACTGGTGATCATCCCGACACGCGGATATGTATTGATGCAGGTTGACATTTCCATGGCTGGCGTTCCCTGCTCTGCCCACCCTCCCGGATGATCGGGTTGTCGGTGACTATGTTTACTATGTGGAGATTTCGCGCCTTACTTATCTGTGAACTTGCATCCCTGGGTTCCATATTAACCTGTTGTACTTTATATCTGTGTATGTGTACATATATTTCTACATGTGTACTGATATCTATTTCCGTATCTGTGTATGCACATAAGTACATATGTGGTCGACTTGCGGCGATAGTGGCAGCATACGGCTACGCCGTGTGCTGTAGAACCGGCGTGCGGTGAGGTGTTGGCGTTCCATGCTCTGCTGGCTATTGGGTGTGCAGTGTTTGGGTGGTGCCTTTGTTGGAGTCACACATAGGTCCGGCCATACGGTACACATTACGGGCGGACATGTTTGTGTGGCGCCCATTTCACTGTGTGTGCAGGTAAGGAGGTGTCAGTCCATGGGGCCTACGCTGTCAAAGTATGTGCTATGCTCCTCTTTGCCAGGGCGTAGGCATATTGGGTACGCCTCCGCCTACCTACTGGGGCTGGCACAGCGTGTTCATGGCGCTGAACGCCCTGTGCCTGTGCTTGCCTTGGCAGTTGTGGCGGGCTTGGTGGCCCTACACCATTATGTCCCTGCAGCAGCTGTTTCCGCAGAATCATATTGTGTAGCATACAACATACTATGAATATGTGGGCACATGTGCCTGGAGAGTACTGCAAGGCTCCACCGGATGTATCCAAGCACGGAACCGTGATTTCAACATCCCAAACACACGCCTATGATTATTCTGGTTTGTGCGTGTGCCTCATTATGGCGTTCTTGCATGTGTGTGTGTGCATTTCTGATGGGTGTCATCAGCCACGGCTCCAGTGCATAGCCAGCATCCCCACAAGGTAACCTTGTGTGATGTCCTATCTGGCTAATACTTGATACAAGTGTGAGGCATGCCTGATATGGGAGTCGTGTTAGCTTCCAGGGCTGCCAGCACACACATCCATGATAATGCCCCGCGCATTGCACACGACCTGGCAATTGATGGAGGGGTATCCCTTGCGGTTTATGTAGCGCCTACCCTGCTCCCGGCGGTGACTTGATTTCTATGTGCGCATAGTCGATCGCACCCAGTACCTCCGGTATTGTGCCACACGGTGGAAGCGGCGATATTGCTAGCCAACTCCTACTGAGATCTGGGGAAGTTTATATACTCATGGGCATGTCGTAACATGGCATCCAGGAACTGGTGTAGTACCCTAGATGCTGATGCCTGTGAGATACCCATTATATCCCCGGTTGGCCTTTGAAAGGTACCTGTAGCCAGTATTCGCAAGCTCACACATACCTTTGTGTCCACTGGGATGGGCTCCCTCTGTTGTCTCTTGTTCTCAGGCGTGGCCGCACAGCTCCACTATTTGCTGTAACGTGTCCCTGTCCACCCTGTAGCGCTCTACTATCTCCAGGTCTTGCAGCCCCTGGTAGGTCACCCTTGGTCTGAACACTCTCCTTCTCCTGTGAGGCCTACGGTAGTTGTCGGCACCGCCCTCCGCAACTCCGCCTGTCTCTGCCACATACCTATGCATCACGGCCACGGCGGCACCCACCATATACATATTAAAAGTTCCCCGTGTGTTTACACCCTACGGTGCGGCGCTTGGGAAATCGCGCTGTGTGTTGTGTGCATTCACACTTTATACTGTTGTGCTGTATACCCGTGATGTCATTGGGTGTGTCTGTGCAGCCGTATCCATGGATTATTTTCGGTGTTTTACGGTTGCAACTGCAACGGTATTGCCTTTAGTGTTACATTACAGTTGCCTGCATTGGCTTAGCTTTGCATCTTACATTACTGCATCCTGCAGGCACATGGCATATGATGCATTTTATCTGCAGCCGCAGTTATGCTACCTCTGTACTTGGCTGTGCTATTTCGGTTCTTTGCTCTTTGCATTTCTACTACATCCCCTACTATCTTTGCATTCATATGCCTCCCTTTCCCGTTATGCAGGAGTCTGCATGCAGAGTTGTCAGCTGCCGCCGCTTGCCCTTCCTGGATTGATTGGTGTTGATTGCTCATTACGGCTCCAATTACACTGCTTCCGCATTTCCTCATATTCTCCGCATTACCTTCCTATATCCGTGGTTGTTGACGGGAGGCCGCCACATGACTGGGTTGGGGAACGAGTCATCCTCGCGGCACATGCATCTGTGCGCATTATGTACTCTCAGCGCATCTATTTCCTCACGCCGGTCCTGCTGCTGTGATGTGCATTGTACAGCCCAGGTTTGCTGGCCTCCAATATGCTTCCTCCTACAGTGGCACACCCTCTGCGATTGACATGTATCTCGTAGGCCACTCCTCGGTGTAGTACCGCTGCGCGCTTGCTCCATCCTTACACCGCGCCAGCTTTGCGATTCACTATTATCTGCCTCATTTGCATGGCATTGACTGCTAATACATGGTTACGGCGGCGAACACTGCCACCACTCCTTGACAACCCTTGCGCTGGGGTTGAGGCTTTCCATACATAGTATGGTGTGTGGTGGCTGTACAGCTGATGTGTATTATACAGCTCTTTTAGGACATTGTCATATTATTTCATTGCTTTGCACCTTCTGTACACATATCCGGGGTTCTGCTGTGGTTTCTACGCATACGACATTTTTGTCATTATTTACAGTTTGTGCATGTTTTCTTTGACATTCTCGGTGCCTTTCGCCATTGGCATATTGCACCTGTATGATACCTGACGCTGACAGCCTTCCGCTACTCCTTGGTCATGTTTGGGTAAATGTAAACCGCTTTTTTCGGTTTACATTGCCGCGTTCTTACGCTTACGCATGCCCCACTTCGTGGATCGCTATTTGCCTTCATTTGCATGGTGCAATACCGCACACAGTGTGATTAGCATACCTACGCCGGGCGGCGAGGTCCGCGACGCCGGTAGTGCATGTGGGATTGCTTCATACCTGAATCGCTCGGTGGCCATATTTGGCTTTATAACGCCGACGCTATGCTGGCGCCTGGCGCAAGGTTCATGAATCCCGGGGATTATTTTCATATGTACTTAATATTTCAAAACAAGTGACTTACAAACTTTTTCATGCTATTAGGTGAAACCTTAAATGTTGTCCAAGAAAACTGTCTTTCAAATTTGAACTATAAGTTGCAGATCTTAAGAAATATTCACCCCCAGATTTAATAAAATCCATGTAGGCATAGCCTATATAGAAATTACTATGTTCGTGTATGCGGCTACCCCTTAGTAGAGTGCCATGCAGTGTGTTGCTGAGGGAGAGCCATGAGACACAGTTATTGAATCAGTGGAGGTAGTGTGTGACTAGCTGTGTCCACAGATGAGTAACACACACCCTGCAATGTTCAAATGCATTATATCAATGTATTTATTTATTTTTTTCAAGTTTGCGTAGTGTGGAGTGCAGCAAGTGATACATGCCAGACATCTAAAGATAGAAACTGGTTGCATTTAATTTGTAATTCAAAGGTCAAGTTTAAGTATAGCTTAGTGGGTTTGCACAGCACGGTGCTTAACAGTGCTTAAAGTTAGCTCAGAGGTATATGTAAAAGTACAGCAGCATTTCACATACCCATGTAGCCACGTGGTTAGAATTACATCCTTATGTACAGCAGGTGCAGGGTTTGAATACATGAAAGGGAAATTAAGCATTTATTTTCCAAGGACAAGTTATTGTGATTATTTTTCAATGCTGATCTGCTGCACTCATCTAAGCTCCGCTAAGACCTGCTAAGCATAGCTGAAACAATCTCTGCTTAAGCACTTCCTGGCAATGCTTGCCATTGCTTGGCTGTGCTTAGATAGTTTGCACACTGCTAAGCACTGCTCAGCTCAGCTGCGCTGGTTTGCAAGGTGCCAAGCGACACGCCACATTTAAAAAGTGCCTAATGTTGTGTAAGGGTGGGAAAACAGGCTATATTAAGTTCAACAAGTGGGAATACAGCATAATCCATTGGAGTGCTTTCTCTGAGGAATATACTATGGTAGGCATTGGAGAGGGTTTGTGTTTTTGGGGGCAGTGTTGGGACATTCAGCAGTCTAAGATCATGGCTGAACTCCTTGTAAAAACCATGAGGGCTGGCTGATGCAGGGAGGTTACTAGGGCTCAGAGTGCAAGGTGGAGGCTAGCAACCAGTTGGCAAAGGATCTCACCATTGCAATTGGTGTCTCCTGCACAGGTGAGCAGAGTTGTCACCACCATGACAAACTGAAAAGAAGGAAGGGGGCTCTCTTGGACACCTGGGTCCAAGAATTCGGAGCTGGGAATGTTTCACATGTATGTAAGAACCATTACCTGTGTTTCACCAATATTGAATCTTGAATGTCTGCCAAACTAGTATGCATAATGTGTCCTTCTCTCCCAAGTGCTACAGAGGAGAGGGCTCGAAACATTGAGGCACATGCTGGATGTTTGGCCAAGTTGCACTGTGAGTGTGGTGAGTACAGCTGTATTTTGCAATCTATAGTCAGATAAGGAAGAAAGAGTAAGGCATTACCTGCCATTAGGTATATACAGTAAATATTGTATTGCAATGAATGTGGACATAGACCTGTACTTCAATACGTGACTACTGCCAACTATAGTGCAATAAGCAGGGAAGAGTAAAGTATTAACTTTGCTAAAGTAAATGAAATAAAGTTTCTACTGCAATAACTGTGGAATTACAGCTGTATTACAACACCTGCATTACAACTGCTGTGCAATAAAAACGTGTAACTATACCAGTAACTACATGAGGGTACCTCTAATAAAGCTGTGTTGTGCAATATGTGTAGAATTAGGGCTGTTTTGAATGCAATTGATTATGACAACTGCTCTGCAATAAAAACACAAAACAATACCAGTTTCTGCCTTAAGGTTTATCTAATAACGAGTGTTGTGCAATAAGCATAGATTCAGACCTGTTTTACAAGAAATTAATTATGACACTTGTTTTGCAATAACACATGAAGTAATAACAATAATACCCAAGGTATATTGTGTATATAAGGATTGTCTTGTTTTAACCATTGCATTTCAGCTATATACATTTAGGCTCTGAGGTATGGAGCTGCAGGCAAGTGTAACAGTGTAATAGCTGTAAAATGCACATATACTGTCTGCAAATGTATATGGGTGAGCTTGCCAACCCAGAAATCTGATATATTGTATACAACTACATTCTGTGTAGTAATGTATAGGTTACCTAGTATCTCTGTCATGCTTGAATTTCATGCCTGTGTGTTCAAGTGTCACTGCAGTATACTGTAAAACTGTACTACTAATACCAGGTCATATATGGTTCCAGGTGACTTCTAGGAAAATATCAGTCAACAAGTAAGCAGCAGTGACGCAGTAGTTCAGTTTGTTAAATTCTCTGTCTGAAGTACATTTTGTCACACACAGACCAAGATTCAAATCCAGTTCTCTGTAGCACTATATATTACAGTAGCAGTCACAAAATTACTACAGATTGTCTCTCCACAGGAACTACAGGAAATGGGTGAGTTAGGCCATAGTGTGCGTAAATAATTGTGTGCTTAGATGTCACAGACTGTTAAAATCATTACTGGGTATGTGAATATACAGCATGAAATAAATATAATGCTAATAAAATAAAAGAAAAGAAATACAATGTATAATTACTGGTATGGCTGTATGCCTGTAGTGTCTGTTAAAGGTTTCTGCAGTCAATTCATACATTCGATTCAGATGTCCTCTGCAGTCACTGCTTTTGGGTTCTATCCCCATGCCTGTCAAGCAAGGCATGACAGTAGTATAGTTTTTGTACTGTATACATACATGTCTCTCAAGTGTCAAGCTGTCACAGAATGTAATTAGGAGTGCCTAATCCCTCTGTCACACATTTACAATTGACATGAGTATCTAACCAGGAATGTATCACTACATCAGCCACCAGTACACTTTGGTAGTTATATAAGTCCACCTGATGTGCAAGTGTTCTGTGTAGTTTAGTACCCGTAGTTGTTATGGCTTGGCCCATACTGCCCCATGCGGACAGCTTGAGAGGTATGTACATGCTACAACAGCTATAGTCCACTTGTAACCATAAAGAAATGGCAGTCCTATAGACCAGATAGCATTACTGTTCTCCATGAAATAGACTAAAATGCTATTAATGGACTATTTATTTCACTCTCTCCCCACCCCTATCTTAATTTATTTATTATTGTTATCCATTGGTTATGGTTTACTATTAACATCTGTTGTTAGATTAAACTTTATTTTGGGGCATATGTTTTACTATTGTTATGTATTATGATGTTTGCATATTAACATACCTTGTGTTCCAAAGACCAAATTACCACTGTAACACCTATAAATAAATGCAATCTGAGGGTCATGTTGCTGAATGCTAGAAGTCTAAACCTCAAGATGCACTCACTTGAATCACTCCTCAAACTGGAGAACATCGACATTTGTGCTGTAATGGAGACCTGGTTTAAAGAGGCAGAAAGCACCCCTGCACTACCAGGCTATAATCCATTCTACAGCTTTCGGCCCCAAAACATGGACTGAAGCTCCAAAGACAGTGGTGTCCATATTCATAAAGGATATGCACACCTCCAGACTAGTAGCCCAGCATAATACAGCTGAGATACTTCAGGAACAACTAACATTGGGTTAGACTGCGATTCAGGTCATAGCCTGCTATAGGTCCCCAACCATTTCCATAGACTCTCACTCCACATTCCTAACCACTCTGTAATCTATCAAGGTACAACCCAAAACTTTCATACTAGGAGACTTCAAGTACCCTACCATCATCTGAGAAAACTACTCAAGCACAAATACACTGGCCCAGCACTTCCTAGAATTCATCAATTGCAATGCCCTGGACCAGCTCATTCTGATCCCCACTAGAGGAAGCAACATCCTTGAACTGGTTATTATTAATATGGGCAGCCATTGCTCTACACCAATGGTCAATCCATCCCTGGTCAGATCCAACCATAAACTAATCACCATCGAAATCCACATCTTACCCACACCTCCCACAAATGTAAACATCTTGAAAAACTTCTCCAAAGCTGACTTTGGACTCCTAAAAGCAGAGGTGGCTACCTTCATGGCACCCATGCTAATGGAAAATAGCTGCATGACTGCCGAATCATACACAAATGCACTGTACGAATATGTACATAAATGCATGGAACGAGCCATACCCAACAGAACTAAGACTCTCTCCTCCAAAAAAAGGAAGCCGATCTGGTGGTCCTCTGCCATTAATAAACTCTACAACAGAAGGAAGAAACTGTAGCAGAAAAAGGTGAAATCCTAAGACTAGAAAAACTCCCTTATTAGCCTCAACAAAAGTTGAGATCCCTCATCAAATACTTTAAAGCCAGCTATGACGGCAGAATTGCAGCAAACACTAAAAACAATTATAAAGCCTTTATAGTTATATCAAGAACCTCCACAGCAATACCCAGATTTGCTCTGAGTTACTGTACAATGGTACCTCCTATACTGAGCCAATAGATATTGCCAACATACTGGCTGACAGATTCAGTGCCAACTTTACTCCTCTCTCCCCCCTTAAATGACCAATCACAATCCAAGAAGAATACCAGGCACCCAGCATTACTGCAGCCCAGGTTAAAGCTACATTGTCCAAGGCCAAGAATACACCTTCCATGGGACCTGATAATATCCCTGGCTGAGTTCTACATTAACTACAAATTGAACTGGCATCACATCTGTGTGTCCTGTTCAGTCACAGCCTCACCTCAAGCTTTGTCCCTACTGAATAAAGCACTGCTACAGTCATCCCTCTCCATAAAGGGGAGCAACTACAGATGCTGGGAATTATCACCCCATTAGCCTGATGAGTCTGATATTTAAAGCTATAGAGTGCATCATCATGGACCTGACAAACAAATATATAGGAAATCTACAAACTCTGGACCCCACGCAGTTTGGCTTTGTGAAAGGGAGATCATGCCTGCTCAACCTGGTTGACTTTTTTGAGTCAGTCACCAGGGCTGTAGATGAAGGTAAGGCAATGCATACAGCCTATCTCGGTCTGGCCAAGGCCTTTGATACTATTCCTCACTCTGAAATTATTGATAAACTCACCAAACTAGGCAGCAATCCATATATCACAAGATGTGTTGCAAATTGGCTCACAGATAGAACACACAGTGTGAAAGTAGCAAACTCCAAGTCAGACTGCTGAGTAGTCATGAGTGAAGTTCCACAGGGATTGGTTCTGGGTCCTCTCCTGTTTGGTTTCCACTTCTCAGAAGTCCAGGCCAACACAAAGGGACACTGGCTGACTAAGTTCATAGACGACTGCAAGCTGGGAGCCATTATTAACTTCCCAAGTGATGCAGATATCCTACAGAAAGGCCTCACTGAGACCAATGACTGGTATTGAAACCATGGCCTTAAGATTAACACCAAAAAATGTGACATCATCCCCTTTGGTAAAAACTCACTTCCCACTAACTACCACAATGATGGGAGCCCACTGAACACTGAAGGCAGTATAAGAGATCTGGGGATGCAGGTTGGCAGCAACCTCTCCTTTGACCACCACATTACCACTGTGGTCAGAAAGTCCTTCTATGTGGCACATCTCATTACCAAAGGTTTTGCATCCAGAAAGAAAGAGGTCATTGTTTCTGTCTCTACTCTTCCCTTATTAGACCAATCATTGAGTATAATGCCCCATTTGGCATGTACCTTACTAGACATCTTCAACAGCTGGAGAGGCCACAGAAGTACCTCATGAAAAGGATCCTAGGCATTAAACACATGTCCAACACAAACAGACTGAAAAGACTCTTGCTATTCTTTGTCTCATATTGCCTACTTAGAGGATGATCTCTGCTTGACTTACAAAGCCATGTTTGAGCCAACTCTGTTAGAAATGCTACATCTAAAGAAATCACAATCCCTCCACACCACACGGTCCAGAGACCTCAACCTCATTGCACAATCAACAGAACATGCTGGAGGGACAGGTTCCCCACCCAGGGACTGCCCATGCTCTGGAATAGACTTCCCATACATGTCAAGCAGAGAAACTCACTGTTCCTCTTCAAGCTAAATCTTGATGAGTGGATGGGTAATAGAAAATTCACCCCAGGGATCACGCCAGTGGCACTACTTGACAGAGGCACTGGGAACTGACGTCAGGTGGTACAATGCCAGGGAACTTCTTTTGGCTAGGCTTGTAAAGGCTCAGGACCATTAGCCTAGTACACACCAATGAACCTATGAACATATTGGAAAATATGAAATATGAAATACCTATATCATTGGCCTCATACAGTAACTGTTACTGGCATGCTGTTAATATATTGACTGTTATGTTATTTATTTATTGTTGTGTTCTGTATAATATGCATTGAAATGTGATTAGGTTATTTCCAATGTTCTGGCATGCTCTTATTACTAACAAACTGTGTTGTTCATAACTAACCTATACACATTGCTATACCTCTATCACCACAGCATGACAGGGTATGCTGGTTCCTGTTGATCTGCCTACCCTTCCTCAGCCGGCCATGGCACTGGGTGGCAATGCATCTAGGACCCAGGACAGTGTTGCCCCCCCTGATGGACCTGCACCACCTTTGGGTGGAAAAGCCTTGGGGGATGGGGCCCATCCCCTTCAGGAGTGGTGGAGGAGGGGCACCAGTCACTCAAGATCATCTACTGGCCACGGTATGCAGGATAGTCCATAGGAGCTATGAATGATGCCTTTGCTAAATTGAGGGCAGACTAGACAGCCTGGTGAGGCCTACTGGCCCTGGTGCCCAGCCTCCAGCACAGCCACCTTTGGGGCAGTTAAGGAGCAATGTTGACTGCCCATGGGTGGGGAGCTCAGTCATGCTGCTATGGTCTGGAGTCACATTCTTCTCAGATTCCACAACATCCTCCCCTCCAAGGTGTTTACCCTCCCTCGTGTTTCACACACTGCCCCTGTTTACTGTCTTGTCTGGCTGTAATTGCATCCTCTCCTACCCAACTTACTTACCCACCAGTACCTATATCTCTTCCCCAACATTACACTCTCTCCTTAAAAAAAGATAATAGGTCAAATGTCCCACAAAAAAGTATCATCCAATACAGAGCTCTCCATTTTGCACATGTGATCACTGGACACAACTAATTTTGTCCAATTGGCTTGACAACAATCAATAACTTGAAAACTGGAACACAGTCACAAACAGCAAACTTAAAACTGTAAAGAGAACGCCTGTGATAAATCCAATGACTTGAAATACGGACACAAATCTAGCGTTTTCATTCACATTTATTTTCTCGTGAACTTCTTCAGAAATAATTAACCATCCACTCACATACATTTTATACATCTCAAATCAATCACATGTTTAATGATGTCATATAAATAAAAGAAGTCTTTAAAGATACATAAAATAAAATAATAATAATAATAATAAGAATAATAATAACAATAATAATAATAATATGTCCTTATTTTAAATATGTTATTAATTGTACAATCCAAAAGGTGTTTTAAAACATACATAAAAATGTGCATATGAATATATATACATATTTGATATAAAAACACCTTATTTTTGTCAAAATATTAAAAAACACTTCATGTTGATAGACTCATTTAAACCAGGGGCAAAATCAGCTCCCAAATGCAACTGCCAAAAAGACTCTTTACATTCTAGGAGAACTTTGATGTCACCCACAAAAGCCCCTGGTAAAATGCAATCTAAAACTGAAAAAGTGAATTTCCTAAAGTTAGTACAAACTAAAGAATGTTTAGCCAATGCATTGGCTAAATCTTTTTTCTTGATTGCTAAAAGATGCTCACTAATTCTTGTACGGAAACATCTTGTGGTCATACCTATATAGAAACAATAACAGGTAGAACATTGAGCTGTATAAACCACTTTTTCTGTACTACATGTAAAATATTTGTTAGACCAATATGTCTTCTTCATGTGTGGAAAATAAATAGAAGATGAATTACTTAAATACCTACATTGTCTACAATTCTGACATGAATAAGTACCCTTAGCTTTAATAGTAACACCTTTATTTCTACATGATTTAGTTCCCCATTCCAGTATGTTCTTAATATTTTTAGTTCTCTTAAAAATAAATTTAGGTCTACCACCTATAATTTTTATCAAGTCTTGGTTCCCCAAAAGTACCTTCCAGTTATCAACAATAATCTGTTTAATACACCACATTTTGTTCGTAATAGGCAAAACAAAAGCACACGAAAAATTATTATCAACTCCATCTAATACTCTATTTGTTGTGTTATTGGTGTCGTTG
Organism: Protopterus annectens; assembly: GCF_019279795.1. Taxonomy (NCBI): domain Eukaryota; kingdom Metazoa; phylum Chordata; order Ceratodontiformes; family Protopteridae; genus Protopterus; species Protopterus annectens. Next base: position 1,890,890,263 of record NC_056728.1, on the reverse strand, counting down.
TTTTCCACAGAAAATTTGGAATGACTTAATAATATAGGGGAAGCTTTACCTTTTCTAAGTGCAAATACTTCTTGGACAATATTTTTTATCCATAACAAATCATATCCCCTACCTACAAAAAAGGAAGTGAGTAGGTCTATTTCTTGATGAAAATTAACATCTTGTGATGTTAACCTACTAAGTCTAATCATTTGTCCCTTCACTACTCCTTTTTTCATATGATTAGAGTGCAAACTATTTCTATGTAAATACTGGTTTGCGAATGTAGCTTTTCTATAAATCACACTAATAAATTCCTTAGAAGTGATGTCATAAGATAAATGCAAATCTAGGAAATTCAAACTCTCTCCAAATCCTCCAATAGAAAATCTTAAAAAACTAGTGGTAGTATTCAAAACATTAACAAATTTTTCAAACTTTTCTCAAGTACCATGCCAAAGAAAAAACAAATTGTCTATATACCGACGATAGAATAAAATGTTGTTTTCAAATATATTGTTGTCAATAAATTTGCTTTCCCAATTGGCCATTACAATATTAGCATATGCTGGTGCTACCTTGGCACCCATTGCAACTCCAGCAATTTGCTTATATATTACCTTGTTAAATGAGAAAAAGTTGTTGTTAAGTATTAATTCCATCAAACTACACATGGTATTAATTTTGATGTTATTATAACTAGTTTTAAAAGATAAATATTCCCTCATATATTCAACACCTATTTCTTGGTCAATACAGGTGTATAAGGACACTACATCTAAACAGGCAAAAAGAAATTGCTTTCCTGAACTTTCAAAATCCCGAAGCAATTCTAATAAACGCCAGGAATCTCTAAGATAATACTTAGAAGCTTGCATAACAGGGTTTAGAAAAAAATCTAACCATTTTGAAAGAGGCTCAGTTTTTGAATTATGTGCAGAAATGATAGGTCTAAAAGGAGGATTGGTACTATTTTTTTGTATTTTTGGAATACCAAACAAATGAGCCATTTTTGGATGTTCAACTAATAAATAAGTGTAACTTTGATAATCTAGTTCACCTTGACTGAACATGTCAAAAAGACAAGTATCTAATTTAGTAAAACTTTGTAAAACAAAATTAACTTCCACTTTTTTATAAATTTTGTCATCATTTAACATGTCCTGAATAGACAGATTATAGGTTTCAGTATCCATCAAAACTATTTTACCTCCTTTATCTGCCTTCATTACTCTTTCCTCTCTGTTAGCACTGAGGCTTTTAAGAGCTTCTACTTCTAACTTTTCCCAATTACAAACATTTGTATTATGTTTGATTGTTCTAAATCCTGCCTCACATAAATTCTGGAATACTTGCAGTGTACCAAGAAGTGGCGGATTATAAACACTAGGTTTTTTAGGACCTAAAGTAGGAGTCTGATGAGAAATATCATGAAGAATGTATCTTAAATTAAGTTTCCTTAAAGTGAGCCTAAAATCAACTAAAGTTCTAGCTATATTGAAAGAATTCCCTGGAATAAAGGAAAATCCCTTTTTAATAAGCTGAACTGTAGGCTGAGAAAGAACTAATTTAGACAAATTATGAATTTGTATCTCATAATCTAATGAATCTGATAAAACTACCACTTCTTCCTGCCTTTGGTCTTCCCTTTGCCCTTGTTCTGAACAACTTTGAACCAAGTGGGCCCTCTCTTGTTCCCTTGTTTGTCCACCAAAAAAGGAGCATTGGTGTTAGAATTATTTGCTCCTTCACTGTTGCAAAGGTTAACATTTTCTTCATTGTTATTTTGTGAATTCACTTTGGGCCCACTTATTATTTTATCACTATTACTACCTCCTGAAATAAAGGAAGAATTGTTATCAGCATTTGGCGTAACAGATTTGTTTGCCTGAAAATTTGTCTCTGTGTTGGCATTATTATTAAATATTTTGCTAGCTCTGCTGTTCTTTAAAGAGTATGCAGTATTGTTAGCTTAAGCAGTAACATCTCTCTTAAATTTCCTTTGTTTTCTAGCCACTATCGTGGCTCTCTGCCTATCTGCCTTAGCTGCAATGCCACAATACAAGTTTTCAAAACAAGAAAAACAGGAAAAGTTTTTTATTTTTTTATCTAAATCATTCATTTTAATTTTAACTTCTCCTATTTGTTTACCATAATGTTCTATTAGAATGTTCATAAGTTGAATGCCAAAATTATTAAATGTATCAACAAGTAGATGGTATAAATTGTCACCAAAGGAGACACAATTAGGAAATTTATTGGTCCTCAGACCTTGCAGAACACATTTCCATTTAACACATTCACTTAAATAGCATATTTCAATGTCCAAAGTTACATATTTCAAAGTTGTTTTCTCAAGTTCGTAAATTGTCTGTTTGCAATTTTTTTGTTCTACGACAGAGCTAGAAAGTGTCTCTTCATTTAAAAAGTTATTTACCTCTGACTGAGTTATTTCAGCAAACGGATTGTTCTTATTTTGAAGAATATAATCCAAAACGCCATTCGAAGTTAATGGCAGCTCTTCAGCCCACGTCTCGCTAACTGATGTATCAGGTACGTTAGTTATAATCTTCCGACTTGATCTGGAACCACAGTGTCCCTCAGTAGATCCACTACTAATGATGACTGCACTTTCTAATCCTCTTTGAATAGCAGTGGTAATAACGCTTGTTATTTGCTCAGAAAAAAGAGCAAAATTATCGGGAACAGAATGAGTACATAGATTCAAGAGTGTGTCCTGTGACATAATTTGAAGCCAGGAAAAATCACAGGTGACACAAAACAAGAAACCAATAACTTGAAAACTGGAACACAGTCACAAACAGCAAACTTAAAACTGTAAAGAGAATGCCTGTGATAAATCCAATGACTTGAAATACGGACACAAATCTAGCGCTTTCATTCACATTTATTTTCTTGTGAACTTCTTCAGAAATAATTAACCATCCACTCACATACATTTTATACATCTCAAATCAATCACATGTTCAATGATGTCATATAAATAAAAAAATCCTTTAAAGATACATAAAATAATAATAATAATAATAATAATAATAATAATAATATGTCCTTATTTTAAATATGTTATTAATTGAACGATCCAAAAGGTGTTTTAAAACATACATAAAAATGTGTATATGAATATATATACATATTTGATATAAAAACACCTTATTTTTGTCCAAATATTAAAATGTATAAAATGTATGTGAGTAGATGGTTATTTCTGAAGAAGTTCACGAGAAAATAAATGTGAATGAAAGCGCTAGATTTGTGTCCATATTTCAAGTCATTGGATTTATCACAGGCATTCTCTTTACAGTTTTAAGTTGGCTTGACAACAAATTTATGTTGTCCTCACCTCTCTCTCTCTCTGGAGTTTGAGAGTCCAAATTTATCCACAAAAATATGTCAAACTGCACAGCTGTTGCTGCACAAGAAATGGAAAGCTATGGTTCTTTCCTACCCCCGTCCTGCACATCCCTACCTGTCTTTTAGTATGTTTCCCCCTGATTGCCCCCATTTCACCACTGTTCTATGATCCCATTTTTGTTTTCTTTTTAAATTTTTAGAGTGTGTTTGTGCGGAGCTAAGTGGTGTGACGCGCAGACCCGCTCAAGCCCACTTAAAAGTGCTTTAATGTGTCTTAATGATCTTTATGTGTTTTTCACATGTACAAAATAATCACCCCTGCCAAGTCTCAAATCCAAGTCCCTGTCAACTACAGCACAGGACATTAGCTCACTAGGCCACTCAGCTCTTAATTAAAACAGGCATTTCCAACAAAAAATTATAATTGCCATGACTGACTGCAAGTACATCTAATGGGAAAAATGGGAGTGTCCCTGGGACTCTGAAGCAAAAAGTACACCAGTACACAGCCAAATAAATAATAATGGATGTACATTAGAGCTGGGATTGCAGGTAAATGTACTCTTCTATCAGCAACATCTTTAAACACATCTGCTAAGGCAGCAATGACAAAGTACATGTGTACAACTTGGACCCTGCTGCAAACCAACTGCCTTTGAAAGCCATAGTCATAATGATGGGTGCAAAGAATGTGTCACAGACTTTATGTGTGCACATATACCCTGTAAATAGACCTGCTACAGCACTGACAGAGTAGGTCAGTATGTTAAATACCTTGCATACTGTACATTTTGCCATCCACAGTCCTGGGTTCGAATTCAGTGTGTTGCACTTCAATTACATTCTTGTGAACACAGCAAGTAATGACTGTGCCATACAATTTTAACCCATGCAGGTTGCTGCTACTGAATTAACTGCTACCCATGTTTACAAGACAAAGGCCTGTAGATAGGAACACACTGCACATATTTGTATAGCCTAACTATATGTCACCTACTACTCTGTGATTGTCATTGTTACATAGCAGATGTATCGTAAGCACATGCCTCGAGAGGACTGTAAAGGGTACCCTTACCCGGGCTCTGCTGTAATGACAGAGCTGACACTGCTGCCTCAGTTATATGTACAGCTTGCTGTCCACCAAAATGTTCACACTCCCCACTATGTGTCCTAGGCTGCAGCAGTAGCTGCAGCCAGGAAAATACACATCTGTAGATTAAGCTAGCTGCTACAGACATACCATACCGAACAACCCTCTAGAACAAGAGATCCAGACAAAACTGTACATAAAGGGTGGGAGGGGCAAAGGTCCAGTGACAGGAACATGTTTCACAGTTTGCCTCTATGAAGACAGTGAGCTGACAGAATAGCAGCTACTGCATCGGCATGCATATTCTGCCAGGTATGGCGTCTGACACTCACATGTCTCTCTCTCTCTTCATACTGACCACAATCCCCAATGTTTACTACTGAACTGCAAGATAATCTCAGGGTCATGGGGCAATGGTCAAACATATCATGGAAAACTGTGGACATACCTCATAAATCTCAACAGTGGACAGTATTTGTATCTACCCTCTGTGATTCCGTAGTCTGTACATCTCACTAATGTCCATCTCAAAACACTAAGAGAGGGGCCAAGCCCTGCATAAAGACCTAAATTATTGCACTGTGGTGCCATGTCATTGGCTAATGAAAGTGCAACCCAGCTGTTTTAGTTGGAATTAGCAAGTCTGAGACACAGATTGCTGCACAGGCAATCACTTGTTATTGAGCATTACGTACAAAAGGCAATCAACTGCTTATGAGGAACAGGTCTGTATGCTGCTTTACTCAGACAGTGTTTTTTCAAGCTGTTTGCAGAAGTACTGGTCAAAATAGGATTACTTCACTCTACCAGGTATATAATACATGTCCTCATATAATGGGATATAGATGGGAGGATGGAGGTATGGGGAATAGGGATTACAACAGTAGACTTGTAGCACATCTATGGTATTGACATGTTGGTGATATTGCGCTGTCCAACAGCTACAGGTATGCCTCTCAACTGCCCCTGTTTTGAATCAAATGACAGCTCTGCCCCTCTTACTCCCTCCTACAATGATCGTCTGTTGTAGGAAAGCTAGAGGATTATGAGTTAGACATACTGACAGTACCTAAGAGTTTTCACAGCTGTAATATCAAACAATGTACTGTAATTTACCTTCTCTCAGTCTGTCAATGTCACACAGAAATGTTCTAACATTGTAAAGGCATCTATGTCTGTCCCTGATGTACTCTGGCCAAGTCATTGTTTTGTTGACATTTATACCTCATTGCTTGAGAGCTATGGCTAACATACCTGTCAACCCCTTACAGCAGGAACTCAGGTCATAGCCATAATTAGTGGGGGGACACAGGCCCAAACTCAGCAACAGGGTATACATACTGGCCATACAAACTAAGAGTATGAATAGAATAACACTTATTACTGTAGCATAAGTGTTTTCTGAGGGGTCTGGTTTGTGACAGCCAGATTCTCAATATTCTGACAACAATCATCAATGAGTAGCCAACCATGTGTCAGACTTACACATTTGCATGACAAAAGGACTACATCTATGAGGCACACGTTCACATTCTAGAAACATATGTGTAATGGAGAGGTATGATGCCTACAGGGAAGATATACTACAGCAGGTATGCATTGCTGTCTATCATTGTGGCACAATGGTGTTGCTGGACTGTCCCCATATAGTTGTTGTAATGGCACACAGCAATTTGTCTGACAGTTGCTATATGACATAGTAGTGGGACTTTGCCAGTAACAGACACACCAAAGTAGACTGCAGTGATGGGTGTATAAACATACAGAAGACGCTGTCATGGCACATAGGGACATAACTAGTACTGCTACTATTTTAGTGATAGCCACACATGTAGTGTGTTGATAGACTGTGGGGTATGATGGGTGAGGAACCAGTGGATAGTGCAGCCCATTTTGATTGTGCAAGGTCTGTACATAGTGGACATCCACATATCTGGGCCTGTAATTTGTTCCCCTGTTGCTGTCTTGCAGATTCGCTGTATCAAAAGAGACATCCTCCATTTTCATCTGCAGAAAATGATGCTATACTAGATGCCCTCAGACTCAACCATCAAATCCTGCTGTCAAGGCATCGCCACAATCAAGAACAGAGGGAAGCATTGTGGGCTGACCTTGTAAGGGCTGTTAATGATATTGGCCAACAGGACAGGACCTACAAGCAGGTTTGACACCGGGCCACAGACATGGTCAATGCCACATGTCAAAGGGCAGCTGCTGTTGCCAGGGATCGTGCCACCACTGGTGGAGGGTCTGCAACACAACAACCACTTTCAGCCACAGAGGAATTCTTGGTGAACCAAGGATCAGCCCACATCTCCCAGCCAGACATCACGCCATACATCCTGGAAGTGGGTGCCACAGCATCCACATAAGAGTAGCGTCCAGGTCAGGCAGCTCTGTTCACCAGAATAATACATTTGCAGTCATTGTGGCATGATGTACAGACCAGTACATGGGTGTCAGGTCTTTCTGCATTAGAGGGAGGTCTTAGCTTTTTACCATAGTTGTTCACACATACTAGGAATGTCAGCAATATTGCCAATATTGCATTAGCTACAGTACATGTGGATATATGCACATTTTACCTTGTAACACTGCAACATTTGGTGTTGCTGACAATAGTTGTCCCTCACCTTTTCACAGGTACATCAGGTATGGCCGTAGGTCATGGTCCTGTACCTTGTAAGTGTCATACTGTTGTTTTTCATGATTAGATATACTCTATGAATGTTAAGGGCTGCAATTTTGCCATTTGCACAAGTGTTCTGCTTAGCTAGAGTAGAATAAGTGTATGTTCCCTTTCGGAGCAGTTAACTACAGTGCATAGTTTAGGGAATGGAAGATGACTATTTATACAAACATTGACATGTCCATACTTATAATTATGAACAGCTATGCAGCCAGCTATACATGAGGCAATTACTTCTAGATGCCCATTCAGACAATCATGATAAGGTACATAAATGAGGTAGTGGTACTACAACTGGCATATCATTGTCAAGATAGGTGTACTGAGTTTTATGTGTAGTTCTGTCACATACTCTGTCATATTGCATACTTCACAGGTGTATTGTACTGGCAACGTTACCTAGATGTAGCTGCCGTGCATGTTGTATATGCATGGGTTGTCTGTGTATGTTGTTGTGGATGTGTGTGTTGTGCATGAGATCAGACATGAAAATATGTGGGACATGTAATGCACTGGTTGATCCGGATCTGTATGAGTCTGTGTGGGTTACCATACATAATAGTGCAGGTGGTAATGTAGTCCTTTTGTATTGCTTCTTATAGGTAAACATGGGTATTGGAATCTGTCCCAATCAAAACCTGGTGTCAGTATCTCATCAGATTCTAATGATGATGGTGGCCATAGTGAGCCACATGTGGGGTTGTGGGTGGCTGAATCTGTCCCAGAGGTTGACATCCCTCTTATGCCCCCATTGTCCCTACACACAGTCAGTATGCCCACACAAACCCAGTCACCAGATGCCACAGATATTGAACAGTCAGAGGGTGGTGACATAGTACAGGACAGCGTGAGAACTATGGCATCAGTGAGTGTAGACAATGGCTATAGCCAGAAAGCTGGCAAAGTCCCACAAAAGCAGATTTACAGGAGTGCTCAAAGGAGCACTGCTGCCTAACCACTTCCTGTTGCAGGTGTCACACCGCTGGTAACTCACTGCATGTTTCAAGCTGTCATGGAGACACAGGCATGAGCTGAATGGATGCTTAGGGTTATGGGTGCAGCACAGTCTGACATCCATGACTGCCTCCACCACATCGGTGATGCCATGAAACATTTTACTGATGTAGTGGATAGATGGTGGGCTCAGACAGTGTCTGCCTTTGAGCGCACTTTGTGCTGGAACATGTGGTTGGGGATGAGCACTGGACATGTTGACATAGGCCAGCAACAACTTCTGCTGGTAGTCCACTTGGCAATGCACACTCACATTCCTGTAGTGGCAGTACTTCCAGCACTACAGAGGGTGGTGTGCTGTCCAAACCACAATGTGGCAGGCCATGGACACTTGGTCCTGGGTGGTCTCATGGGGGACACAGGCCTAGCAAGCAGCAGTCATTGTCAGGTACTAATACCACATCTGACCTTAGGCATGGTGTTGCCCATGCCACTCATGGAGGAGCCACTTCCCATGCTCGTGACCAGAGAAGGTGAACTGTCCACTCTAACATGTATGGTCCATAGCTGTCCACCATATGCACATGTAGGGCTAGCACTGAGCTTGACTGTGTACATGCGCACACTTCAACACCACTGCCACATGCAGGTCACATAGAGTCACACACAGCACTACTCCATGAACCATGTCACCAGCCCCCTTTTACTCACACACATGCTGTTAAATTTTGGCACAGCCTAGGCCTCTGGCACCATCACATCACACCCTGTGCATATGATGATGCCTGTACCACATCCTTGCCATCCATGACATCAATGCAGGGACCTGCATATATGTGCTGATGTGCAGGTTCACCATATAGATTTACATGTGTGTGTGTAATGCAGAAGTGTTATGCTGTGGCAGTTGTTGTGGGCCACAACAGGTACCATATGCTGGCATGTGCCAGGAGTACACCTCAAATGTTGTGTATCTTTGTTGCCTAATGGTATACTAGCGGTAGTGTTACAGAATGACAGGTGTGTCAGAGAGCTGTGAATGTTTTTGTCCTAGGAGTCTGAGTGGTGCAAGTATGAACACATGGTGGAAATACAGCAGCACAGGATGGCAAATCAGCACAGCAGGGATATGACATCAACAAGATATGCCAGTATAAATGCATGGCTCGCTAGGTGCATATGTGTAGAACATTGTGTCAGGGACAATGGGGACAGTGACTGTCATCATGCTTTCATACATTCTGACACACTGCTACCATTGATACATGTCATCTGGGTCATCTGCACATACAACTGTAGATGGTGGTAGACTTCAATAATGCTTATGTACATGAGGGCAATTTAGGGCCAGCGTCTAGTCACAAGGCCATAAAATGCATAAACAATTGACAAAGGTAGGCCACATGGGCATGTCTCTAGTGCTGTCAGGGGACATATTTACACACACACAAAGAAGCTGGATGCTGTGAGAGTAGAACCCTACCTATCTAATACTACACACTATAGCTCGCAGAGGTTATCACATTTGCCACAATACTTATCTGCTACTACACTATCAGCCAGTGCTCTTAAGGTGGATGACATCAGTAGGCCTTGTACCAGACGCCTCTGTTGAGGCCAGCAGCTAGTCAGTGGTCATAAAATGCATAACCATTGTACCAATATAGCCCATAAGGGCTTGCCTGAAGTGTTGCAAGGGGATATATTCACACACACACACACAGTTGGAAGCTGTGAGATTAGAACTCTTACCTAGGTAGCATTACACAATATTGCTCACAGTACTTATCACAAGCACCACTCTGTCTATCTAGTAAAGTGGGTTACACCAGCAGGCCTTGTAACAGAGGCCACTGCTGAGGCCAGCAACTAGTCAGTGGGCATATAATCCATAACCATTGCACAGAGATAACCCATAGGGGCCTGTCCAAAGTGCTAAAGGTGGATATATTTATACACACACACACACACTCACACTCACTCACACACACACACACACACACACACACACACACACACACACACACACACACACACACACACACACACACACACACACACAACACACACACACACACACACACAGTTGGATACTGTAAGATTAGAAATTCTACCTATGGAGTATTGCACTCTATAGCTCACAGTATTTATCATGTGAACCAACCTGCTTAGTTGTTACTACACTGTCAGCCAGTGCTCTTAAGATGGATGACATCAGCAGGCCTTGTAGTGGAGGGAATTTAGAGGCCAACAGCCAGTCACAAGGCCAAAAATGCATACCATGCAACAGAGACAGTAAATATGAGCATATCCATAGTGTTGTGAGGGGATATATTGATACATACATACACACACACACACACACACACACACACACACACACACACACACACACACTTACTACAGAGTTGGAGGATGGGAGATTAGAACTCCTACCTAACTAGTATTACATACCACAGCTGACAGTACCTATCACATGTGCCATAGCTTATATATGTTGCATATCTTGATGCAGGCATGGTACTTGTAGATTGCACTAGGTGGCCTTGTGTTAGACAGCATGTGTGGCCTGCAGAGTGATACTGCTTGGTGCTGTTATTGTATCTAGTGTCCCAGTGTGGGATACCTGGCCATATGTGGCTGTTTTCAGTTTGATAGGCAGACATGTGGTCAGGGGCAATATGGCCTGTTCAAGGAATTTGTTGCACCCATTGTACGTTATACCACTTGTGTACCTATCTGTGTCTGCAGTGTGATAGCCTGCAGGTTCAGGGGTTTGTGGGTGAGTGGATTATGTACTGTTGCGATCTTAGTCTGGTGCCATCAGATGGTTGTTGTGATGTGTATCTGCAGATAACCCTAGCAGTCAGGGGTATGTGGGAACATTCAAACATCCCCGCCCATATCTATCTCAATCTATATAACAGGGTTGTTTCCTTAAATGTAGCTGTGTGTTAGTAATATAAATGTGTTCTGTAGATGTATATGTGAAGCCTATGTATCATTGTACTTTATAAAGCTATATATACATCTTATCATATATATATATATATATATATATATATATATATATATATATATATATATATAAAACATACTGATAGAGACACTAATAAAACATGAAGGGGATAGGGAGATGCAGATATGTATATGTATCTGTATGTCTCTACAGACATATGTCCACATAGCAGGTCTTTGGGCAGGTGAGACAACAGATATGGGCTCATGTTAGCTAGGTGTAGGAGCATGTCCAATGTGACTGTCAGTACTTACAAGGTGACTCCAAGCCAGGCCTACCTATACTCCAGTCTGGGATTTTGTGTGCTGCAGCCAATTGGCTGCTGGGTCTGTTTCCACAGTCCAGCACCTCCCTGATATCTTGTCCAAGGCATTCTCCGGCTGTTTGCTGAACGTAATATGTGACCCATACCTATCAACTGTACAGATTATAATGGAATGTGTACAGTTTTGCATCATAATTTTGCTACATTTTGCATAGCATTGTGATTTTCTAGCACATTAGGGCCTAAACATTATAGATTAACATTAGGATTTGATGAAAGACGTTTGAGTTACTGATTCCATACACATCAGGTGATTCATGCTAATGCAAGACCTCTTATTCTATCAACATTCCACATTTGTCTGGCCAATAGTTAATATTCTCCTTATATCTGGGCCTTTGTCGCACTATTATTTATGGCTTTGTTCAGATTCCCCACTCTAAGAGTTTGAGAGGTATGATGTGACTGGGGTGCATGATGTAACACCACACACAGGGTAACAGTCTTCATACCTCTCACTGTACATGATTTTGCAGAATATCCAGCATTCCATCCCCTATGTCTGCTCTGGCCCTCATACAGTTGTGTTTATCTGGTAATATACTATAAAATGCAGTCCACTGAATTGTTGTAAGTACTGACACAGTTATGTGATAGCCTTTACATATTGCAGCTAATATGATTTGTTTAAACCTGCTGTTATACTAGCCACCTTCTAGGTTACTCAGATCATTTATAATGTCTCTAGGTTGGACCTCTGTCCTCCCATTTTTTTCTGGTCTTGTCCACCTTCCTTGCAGTAATACATTAGGGTGTTATGACAGTCTGTGGGAATCCTACCATACGAGTAACTCACATGAAAAAATTGAAGGTGCATCCAGATTTGAACCATCAACATCATCAACCATGCTAATGTCCTTAGCCCAGTGAGTCAGACCAGCATCCAGAAAGTGAGGTTTAATTCCTCACACTATCAACAGCATACAGACATACACTGTGACCTCTGCTGTGATGCCTGCATTTTGTGGCAAATACAACATGTGCCCAGGTTCTTTATGACAGCCCTGCAGTTGTGTGGTCTGTTGATATATCCTTGAAAACATACTGTTACTGCAGTTGTATGGAAACATTGATGTGTTGGGTGTTGAGCACTTTGGCATTGACAGCCATGCTTCTGTCCTATCACCCCACTGTTTGACATTTCTCTTACATAATGCACTGGGGTTTCCAGCCATTTGGTCTAATGCATATTATGGGATACTCAGTATTGGCAAAGTACCTGTTGTCCCAAGTAGCTGTTTGTTTTCTGAAAGTAGCCCAGTATCCTACTCTATTCCCTTGCATACATGTAGCAGCTCCATACATATGTTACCATACACCAGAAACCCGTATATTTGTTGTATAGGATAGTAACTCACCATGTCAATGCAGCAGTTGAAAGACCTGTGTTTCAGGGCTGACTCTGTCGGATGCATGCAGTACACAGGCAATACATGGTTAGGTACAGGTTACGTGGTCTGGCTGGCATCCTTTTTACTATGTATGTGAGTCGGAGTAAGGTGTCAGGTCCTAGGACCCCAGGTTGTCAATGCATGTGCTATGTGTTGTCTTTTGTCCAAGGTCAGGGCATACAGGGCATGCTTGCATCTGCCTACAGGGATAGCCTCAGGGATTTCTTCCATCTATTCCCCCATGGGTGTGGCTGTGAAGACCTGGGTACTGGGAGGAGACTGGGTACCCCTTCCTTCCGATGACCCTGCTGCAGCTGTCTCTGCAGGATCATACATCTGTGCACATGTGGCTGGAGAGTACTGTAGGGCTCCACCTTACATATCTAGGCACAGTAACCATGACTTGAGCAGCCCAAACACATGCTCTATGATGTTCCTAATTTGTTTATTTGCCTCATTATGGCTTTCTTCGGTGGGTGTGTGTGCATTTCAGATGGGTGTCATCATCCACGGTTCCAGTTCATAGCCAGCCTCCCCCAGTAGATGACCTCCCTGGCAAACATCTGGTACAGCTGTGATGCATGCCAGATATGGGAGTCATGATAACTGCCAGGGCTGTCAGCACACATATTCATGACAATGTCCTGGGCATTGCACATGACCTGGCAGTTCATGGAGTGATGCCCCTTACAGTTGACATAAATACTACCCTACTCACAGGCAGTGCTTTGATGTGTACATGAGTGCAGTGTATAACACCCAGTACCTCAAGGTAGTGTGCTACAAGGTAGAAAAATCGCATATTGCTAGCCCTCTCATCACTAGCATGTGTTAGCATGGCATCCAGGAACTGGTGGAGTACCCTGGATGCTGATGCCTGTGAGACTCCCATCATGTCCCCAGTTGGTCTTTGGAAACTGTCTGTAGTTAGTATCTTAAGAGCTACACATACATTTGTTTTGATTGGGATTGGTTCCCCTCTGTTGCCTCTGGGTCTGAGTTGAGGGCAGCAGAGTTTGGTGAGTTCTTGTAGTATGTCCCTGTCCACCCTGTAACTCTCTACAATCTCCAGCTCATGTAGCTCCTGGAAGGTTACCCTGGGTCTGAACACTCTTCTCCTTCTCAGTTTAGGCCTATTGTCAGTAGCAGCAGCAGCACTAAACTCAGCATCTAGTACATACAGATGGAGCCGAGTTGCAGCAGCCCCTAGCATTGCTTTCGTTAAAAATCCTACATTTGTATTCCACCGGTGCAGTGTATGGGGTGAAATCAGATTGTAGGGTGTGTGCAACTTTTCTAGTGCTCTGCTGTAGGGTCAGTCTGTGTGATTGGCTACCTATGATGCATTTCACCTGCCAAGTACATCATTATTAATGTTTTAATGGCCCAGTTTAAATGGTACATGGATCATCAGTAATTTATATATGACTGGATTTCCCAGGCAATTTGTTTTTAAACAGCCTTCCCTGCTAAGCTCTGCAGTGCAGCATGAAAACCTGTGCTGTGATATAAACAATGCTCAGCACTCAATGGGCATACTGCCATAGATGGGCACACTCAGCACAGTGTAGCACCAAGCAAACACACTCAAACTAACTAAAACAAACATTTCAAAGTTAAAGAAAGTTTTGCAGGCACTGGCTACAGCCCCCTGCTCAGCTCAGCAGCACACAAGCAGTTGCTGCTGAGCTGCAATGTGTTTAATGAATTACAGGCACACCCCCTTTTGATGTCAGCTACCTCTTCTGTGGACAGCAACATGGTTCTAGAGCTACATGGATGTGATATGCGAGCACGGATACCCATTTTTGCTATTCAGTAACCCTAGCTCATTTGCATACAGATCCATGTACACAACCAGGAAACTACACTATTCCAGACTCTGCCTCCTTAGCAACCACAGAAATCTATGCTTGTACATACTCCATGCAAGGCCCTATAATACATTATTGTCGCATACTTTATATTTTTTTACTTTACACTTAAATATTTTCTTTTTGCATAATGGCGTGTTTGCACACTGCTGTGTGCCGTGTAAACATAATATGAGTATTAAAAAAATTAATTATTTTAAACTGAATTTCCATCACTTTTTGGACACACAGGACATAGTTTTGCACATATCTCTGTCTGCTATGCTGTTTCTGCCCTTTTAACTGGGCTTTTACAGCCCCTGTTCACTTTTTTATCTCATGTACATGGAATTTTTCCATGTACACTTCAGACATCAACACGGGGTCTGTCGGACTGCCTATCTGTTTGCTGGATCACTCCACCACCCTCATTTGTATGCAATTGTTCTGCTTATGAGGGGATTTCTATGCCACAGACACTTAGTATTTGCACACTCATGCACACCCCTCAGCTTCGTTTGCTGGATCACATGGCTCCTTACTTCCATGTAAGCTCCATGCCACTATACCTACACAGAATTAATCCATGTAGGCTTTATTGAATTCCCCCCTCACACTTACATATTCTGCTAGTCATAGATTAAGCATATGTTTTCAAATTTCTATAAATATTTCAAAAAACATGCACTCATAGAGGAATTTCTTGTTGTCATGTGGAAGCTTATGTCTGGTTAACAGAAATGTTTCAGCTCCAAAACATGGACTGAGGCTTCAAAGGCAGTGGTGTCTCCATATTCATAAAGGATATGCAGACCTCCAGACTAGTAGCCCAGCATAATGCATCTGTGATAAATCAGGAACAACTAACACTGGGTAAGACAACGATCTAGGTCATAGCCTGCTATTGGTCCCCAACCATGTCCCTAGACTTTCACTCCACATTTCTAAGCACCATGGAATCTATCAAGGTCCAACCCAACACCCTCTTACTAGGAGACTTCAACTACCCATCCATCAACTGGAAAAACTACTCAAGCACCAATACACTGGCCCAATGCTTCCAGGAATTTATCAGTTCCGAAGCCCTGGATCAGATCACTCTGACCTCCACTAGAGGAAGAAAATCCTTGACCTGGTTATTACTAACATGGGTGACCATTGCTCTACTCCAGTAGTCAACCCCTCCCTGGTCAGATCCAACCATAAACTATTCAGCATGGAAAGCCATATCTTACCCACACCCCCTGCAAATGTAACCACCTTGAAAAACTTCTCCAAAGTTGACTTTGGACTTCTAAAAACAGAGGTGGCTACCTTCACGGCACCCATGCCAATGGAAAATAGCTGCATGACTGCTGAATCATACACCAATGCACTGTACATACATGTACATAAATGCATGGAACTAGCCATACCAAACAGAACTAAGACTCTCTCCTCCAAAAAAGGAAGCCAATCCGGTGGTCCCTTGCCATTATTAAACTCTACAACAGAAGGAAGAAACTGTTGCAGAAAAAGGTGAAATCCCAAGACTGGAAAAAACTCCCTTATTACCCTCAACAAAAAGTTGAGATCCCTCAACAAATCCTCTAAAGCCAGCTATGAAGGCAGAATTGCAGCAGACACTAAAAACAATCATAAAGCCTTTTATAGTTATATCAAGAACCTCCACAGCAATGCTGAGATTTGCTCTGAGTTACTGCATGATGGTACCTCCTATACTGAGCTAACAGCTATTGCTAACATACTGGCTGACAGATTCAGTGCCAACTTTACCCCTCTCTCCCCCCTTAAAGGACCAATCACAATACTGAAAGAATGTCAGGCAACCTTCATTTCTGCAGCCCAGGTTAAAACTGCATTGTCCAAGACCAAGAATACAGTTTCCATGGAACCTAATAATATAACTGGCTGTATTCTACATGAACTACAAAGTGAACTGGCACCACATCTGTGTGCCCTTTTCAGTCACAGCCTCACCTCAAGCTTTGTCCCTACTGAATGGTGAACTGCTACAGTCATCCCTCTCCATAAATGAGGTGCAACTACAGACCCTGGGTATTATCGCCCATTAGCCTGATGAGTCTGATATGTAAAGCTATAGAGTGCATCATCATGGACCTGATTAACAAATATATAGGAAATCTCCAAACTCTGGACCCCACACAGTTTGTCTTTGTGAAAGGGAGATCATGCTTGCTCAACCTGGTTGACTTCTTTGCGTCAATCACTAGGAATGTGGATGAAGGTAAGGCAGTACATACAGCCTATCTCAATCTGGCCAAGGCCTTTGATACCATTCCTCACTCAGGAAATATTGAAAAACCCACCAAACTAGGATTCAACCCATATATCACTAGGTGGGTTGCAAATTGTCTCACAGATAAAACACACAGTATGAAAATAGCGAACTCCAGGTAAGATTGCAGACCAGCCAGGAGTGGAGTTTCACAGGGATCAGTCCCGGGTCCTCTCCTGTTCAGCATCCACTTCTCAGAGGTCCTGGCCAATACAAAGGGAACCGGGCTGACCAAGTTCACAGACAACTGCAAGCTGGGAGCCATTATTAACTTCCCAAGTGATGCAGACATCCTACAGAAAGGCCTCACTGAGACCAATGACTGGTATCAAAACAATGGCCTTAAGATTAACACCAAAAAATGCTTCATCATCCCCTTTGTTAAAAACTCAGTTCCCACTAACTACCACATTGATGGGAGCCCACTGAACACTGAAGGCATTATAAGAGATCTGGGGGTGCAGGTTGGCAGCAACCTCTCCTTTGACCACCACATTATCACTGTGGTCAGAAAGTCCTTCTATGCAGCACATCTCATTACCAAGGGTTTTGTATCCAGAAAGAAAGAGGTCATTCACTCTCTCTCTACTCTTCCCTCATTAGACCAATCATCTAGTATAATGCCCCATTTGGCATGTACCTCACCAGACACCAGCAACAGCTGGAGAGGCCACAGAAGTACCTCACAAAAAAGATCCTAGGCATTAAACACATGTCCTACACAGAGAGACTCAAAAGACTCTAGCTATTCTCTGTCTCATATTGCCTATTTAGAGGTGATCTCTGCTTGACTTACAAAGCCATGTCTGACCCATCTCTATTAGAAATGCTACATCTAAAGAAATCCCAATCCCTCCACACCACAAAGTCCAGAGACCTCAATCTGATTACACAATCAAAGAACATGCTGGAGGGACAGGTTCCTCACCCAGAGACTGCCCTTGCTCTGGAATAGACTTCCCATAAATCTCAAGCAGAGCACCTTGCTGTCCCTCTTTAGGAAAAATCTTGATGAGTGGATGGGCAATAGAAAATTCACCCCAGGGATCACACCAGTGGCTCTACTTGATAGAGGCACTGAGAACTAATGTCAGGTGGCACAATACCAAGGCACGTCTATTGGCTAGGCTTATAAAGGCTTAGGGCCATTAGCCTAGTACACACCTATGAAGCTATGAAATACCTATGTCATTGGCCACATGCAGCAACTGTTACTGGCATGCTGTTAATATATTGACTGTTATTTGTTTTATTGTTGTGTTCCATATAATATGCATTGAAATGTGACTGGGTTATTCCCAATGTTCTGGCATGCTGTTATTACTAACAAATTGTGTTGTTCATAACTAACATATACAAATTGCTATACCTCTATTACCACAGCATGACAGGGTATGATGGTTCCTGCTAATCCTCCTACCCTACCTCAGCCAGTTGTGGCACTGGGTACCAATGCATCTAGGACCCAGGCCGGTGGTGCATCCCCTTGCTGGCCCTGCACCACCTTAGGGTGGAAAAGCCTCAGGGGACAGGGACCGTCACCCTCAGGATTGGGGGTAGAGGGGTGCCAGTCACCCAAAATCAACTACTGGCCATGGTATGCAGGACAGATCATAGGAGCTATGAACGATGCCTTTGCCAGATTGAGGGCAGACTCGATAACCTGGTGAGGCCTGCTGGCCCTGGTGCCCAGTCTTCAGTACAGCCACCTTCAGGGCAGTTAAGGAACAGTGTTGACTGCCCATGGGTGGGGAGCTCAGTCATGCTGCTACAATCTGGCGTCACATGCTTCTCAGATTCCACAACATCCTCCCTTCCAATGTGTTTACCCCTTCATGTGTCACACACTGCTCATGTCTACTGTCTGCAATTGCATCCTCTCTTACTCATCTTACTTCGCCACATGGAATTATACATCTTCCCCAACATTTCACTCTCGTTTAAAAAAAAATAAATATGCAAATGTCCCACAAAAAAAAGTATCACCCCATACATAGCTCTCCATTTCACACATGTGTCCACTGGACACAACTAATTTTGTCCAATTGATTGATAACACATTTATGTTGTCCTCACTGCTCTCTCTCTGGGGTTTAAGAGTCCAAATTCATCCACAAAATCTGTCAAACTGCACAGCTATTGCTGTAGAAGAAATGGAAAGTTATGGTTCTTCCCTACACCCATCCTGCACATCCCTACCTGCCTTTTAGTATTTTTTTTCCCTGTAATTGGCCACATTTTACCACTGTCCTATGATCCTCTTTTTGTTTTCTTTTTAAATTTTAGAGTGGGTTTGTGCGGAGCTAAGTGGCGTGTCGCACATACCCGCTCAAACCCACTTAAAAGTGCTTTAATGTGCCTTAATGATCTTTATGTGTTTTTCACATGTACAAAATAATCACCCCTGCCAAGTCTCAATCCAGGTCACTGTCAACTACAGCACAGGACATTAGCCCACTAGGACACTCAGCTCTTAATTAAAACAGGCGTTTCCAACAAAATATACTAATTGCCACTGACGAACTACAAGTACATCTAATGGGAAACATGGGAGTGTCCCTGGTACTCTGATGCAAAAAGTATACAGCCAAATAAATATTAATGGATGTAGATGAGGGCTGGGATAGCAGGTAAATGTACCCTTTTATCAGCATCATTTTTAAACACACCTGCTAAAGCAGCAATGACAAAGTACATGTGTACAACTGGGACCCTGCTGCAAAACAACTGCCTTTGAAAGCCATGAACATAATGGGTGCAGAGAAGTTGTTACATACTTTATGTATATACACATATACCTTGCAAATAGGCCTGCTGCAGCACTGGCTCAGTAGGTCAGTATGTTAAATGACTTGCATAATATACATTTTGCCACCCACAGTCCTGGGTTCGAATCCAGTGTGTTGCACTTCAATTACATTTTTGTGAACACAGCAAGTAATGACTTTGTCATGCAATTTTAACCCACACAGGTTGCTGCTACTGAAATAACTCCTACCCATGTTTTCAAGTCAAAGGCCTGTAGGTAGGAACACACTGCACATATTCATATAGCCTAACTATAGATAACCTACTACTCTGTGATTGGCACTGTTACATAACAGATGTATCGTAAACACATGCCTTGAGTGGACTGTAAAGGGTACCCTTATCCTGGATCTGCTGTAATGACAGAGCTGACACTGCTGCCTCCATTATACATACAACTTGCTGTCCACCAAAGTGTTCACACTCCCACCTATGTGTCCTAGGCCACATCTACATGTTAACCTAGCTTCTACAGACCTACCATAGCTCACAACGCTCTAGAACAAGAGATCCAGACAAAACTGTACATAAAGGGTGGGAGGGGCAAAGGTCCAGTAACAGAGACATATTTCACAGTTTGCTCCTAAAACGATAGTGAGCTGACAGAACAGCAACTACTGCATCAGCATGCATATTCTGCCAGGTAAGACGTCTGATACTCACATGTCTATCTCTCTCCGTACTGACCACAGTCCCCAATGTTTAGCACTGAACTGCCAGATAATCGCAATTTTATGGGGCAATGGCCAAACATATCATGCAAAAATGTGGACATACCTCATAAATCTCAACAGTGGACAGTATTTGTATCTACGCTCTGTGATCCTGTAGTCTCTACATCTCACTAATATCCATCTCAAATACTAAGAAAGGGGCCAAGGCCTGCATAAAGCCCTTAAATATTGCACTGTGGTGCCATGTCATTAGCTAATGAAAGTGCAACCCAGCTGTTTTAGATACAATTAGCAAGTCTGAGTAACAGATTGTTGCATAGGCAATCACCTGTTAATGAGCATTACCTACAAAAGGCAATCAACTGCTTGTGAGGAACAGGTCTGTATGTTGCTTTACTCAGACAATGTTTTTTCAAGCTGTTTGCAGAGGTTCCGGTCAAAATAGGATTACTTCACTCTACCAGGTATGTAATACATATCCTCATATAATGGGATGCAGGTGGGGGGATGGAGGTATGGGGAATAGTAATTACAACAGTAGTCCTGTAGTACATCTATGGTATTGACATGTTGGTGATACTGTGCTTTCAACAGCTATAGGCATGCCTCTCAACTGCCCCTGTTTTGAATCAAATCACAGCTCTGCCCCTCTTACTCCCTCCTACAATGGTCGGCTGTTGTAGAAAAGCTAGTGGATTATGAGTTAGATATATTGACAGTAATTAAGAGTTTACACAGCAGTAATATCAAACAATGTACTGTAATTTGCCTTCTCTTACTCTGTCAGTGTCACACAGAAATGGTCTGACACTATAAATGTGTCCCTGACTGTCCCTTAAGTACTCTGGCTAGGTCACTGTTTTGTTGACATTTATACCTCATTGCTAGAGAGCTATGGCTAACATACCTGTCAACCCCGTACAGCAGGAACTCAGGTCATAGCCATAATTAGTGGGGGGACACAGGCCCAAACTCAGAAACAGGGTATACATATTGGCCATACAAAGTAAGAGTATGAATAGACTAACACTTATTACTGTAGCATAAGTGTTTTCTGAGGGGTCTGGTGTGTGACAGCCAGATTCTCAATATTCTGACAACAATCATCAATGAGTAGCCAATCATGTGTCAGACATACACATTTGAGTGCCAAAAGGACCACAACTATGAGTCACACATTCACATTCCAGAAACATCTGTGTAGTGGAGAGGTATGATGCCTACAGGGAAGATATACTACAGCAAGTATGCATTGCTGTCTGTCATTGTGGCAAAATGGTGTTGCTGGAATGTCCCCATATAGTTGTTGTAATAGCACACAGCTATTTGTCTGACAGTTGCTATATGAAATAGTAGTGGGACTTTGCCTGTAACAGGCACACCAAAGTAGACTGCAGTGATGGGTATATAGACATACAGAAGACTCTGTCATGGCACACAGGGACATAACCAGTATTGCTACTATCTTGGTGATAGCCACACATGTAGTGTGTTGATAGACTGCAGGGTATGATGGGTGAGAGAGCAGTGGATAGTGCAGCCCATTTTGATTGTGCAAGGTCTGTACATAGTGGACATCCACATATCTGGGCCTGTATTGTTTTACCCTGTTGTTGTCTTGCAGGTACGATGTATCAAAAGAGACATCCTCCATTTTCATATGCAGAAAATGACACTATAGTAGATGCCCTCAGACTCAACCATCAAATTCTGCTGTCCAGGCATCACCACAATTAAGAACAGAGGGCAGCATTGCGGGCTGACATTGTAAGGGCTGTTAATGATATTGGCCAACAGGACAGGACCTACGAGCAGGTTCAACACTGGGCCGCAGACATGGTCAATGCCACACGTCAAAGGGCAGCTGCTGTTGCCAGGGATTGTGCTACCCCTGGTGGAGGGCCTGCAACACAACAATCACTTTCAGCCACAGAGGAATTCCTGGTGAACCAAAGATCAGCCCACAGCTCCCAGCCAGACTTCACACCATACATCTTGGAAGTGGGTGCCACAGCGTCCACATCAGAGTAGCATCCAGGTCAAGCAGCTCTGTTCACCAAATTATACATTTGCTGTCATTGTGGCAGTCTCTACAGACCAGTACATGGGTGTCAGGTCTTTCTGTATTAGATGGAAGTCTTGGATCTCCACCATAGTTATTCACACATACTCAGAATGTCAGCAATATAGCCAGTATTGCATTAGCTACAGCACTTGTGGTATATACATATATTACCTTGTAACACTGTAACATTTGGTGTTGCTGACAATAGCTCTCCCTCACCTTTTCACAGGTACATCAGGTGTGGCAGTAGGTCATGGTCCTGCACCTTGTAAGTGTCATACTGTTGTTTTTCATGATCAGATATACTCTATGAATGTTAAGGGTTGCAATTTTGCCATTTGCACAAGTGTTCTGCTTAGCTAGAGTAGAATAAGTGTATGTTCTATTTCAGAGCAGTTAACTACAGTGCATAGTTTAGGGAATGGCAGGTGACTATTTGTACAAGCATTAACATGTCCATACTTATAATTATGAGCAACTATAAAGCCAACTATATATGAGGTAATTACACCTAGATGCTCATTCAGACACAATCACAAGAAGGTACATACCTGAGACAATGGTACTACAACTGGCATATCATTGTCAAGATAGGTGCACTGAGTTTATGTGCAGTTCTTTCACATACACTGTCATATTGTATACTTCACAGGTATATTGTACTGGCAACGTTACCTGGATGTAGCTGCCGCGCATGTTATATAGGGCCTGGGTTGTCTGTGTATGTTGTTGTGGGTGTGTGTGTTATACATGAGATCAGAGATGAGAAGACGTGGGACATGTAACGCAGTTGTCGATCCTCATCTGTATGAGTCGGTGTGGATTACCATACATAATAGTGCAGGTGGTAATTTAGTCATTTTCTCTTGATTCTCATAGGTGAACAGAGGTGTTGGAATAATCTGTCTCCATCACAACCTGATGTCAGTATCTCATCAGACTCTGATGATGATGGTGGCCATAGTGAGTCACAGGTGGGGTTGTGGGTGTCTGAATCTGTCCCAGAGGTTGACATCCCTCTTCTGCCCACATTGACCCTGCACACAGTCAGTATGCCCACACAAACTCAGTCACCAGAGGGCACAGATATTGGACAGTCAGAGGGTGGCAACATAGTACAGGACAGTGTGAGAACTATGGCGTCAGTGAGTGTAGACATTGGCTATAGCCAAACAGCTGGTGAGGTCCCACACAAGCAGATTGATAGGGGTGCACGAAGGAGGACTGCTGCCCATCCAATTCCTGTTGCAGGTGTCACATCGCGGGTCACTTGCTGCATGTTTCAGGCTGTCATGGAGGCACAGGCATGAGCTGAACGCAACACCAGATGGATGCTTAGGGTTATGGATGCAGCACAGTCTGACATCCATGACTGCCTTCACTGCCTTGGTGATGCCATGAAACATATTACTGATGTAGTGGACAGACAGTGGGCTCAGACAGTGTCTGTCTTTTAGCGCACTTTGTCTGTGCTGGAACAAGTGGTTGGGGTTGGGTGTTGGACACATGGACATAGGCCAGCAACACCATCTGCTGGTAGTCCACTTGGCAATGCACACTCATATTCCTGTAGTGGCAGCATCTCCAGTGCTACAGAGGGTGGTGCGTTGTCCAAACCACAATATGGCAGGGCATGGGCACTTGGTCCTGGGTGGTCTCATGGGGGACACAGGCACAGCAGACAGCAGTCACTGTCAGGTACTAGCATCGCATTTGACCTTGGGAATGGTGCTGCCTATGCTACTCATGGAAGAGCCAGTTCCCGTGTTCGTGACCGGACAAGGTGAACTGTCCAATCCACTATGTATGGTCCACAGCTGTCCACCATACGCACATGTAGGCCTAACACTGAGCTTGACTGTGTACACACACACACACACACACACACACACACACACACACACACACACACACACACACACACACACACACACTTCAACACCACTGTCACATGCATGTCACCTACAGACACACACAGCAACACTCCATAACCCATGTTACCAGTCCCCTTTTACTAACACACATGCTGTCAACATTTTGGCACAGCCTAGGTCTCTGGCACCATCACATCACACCCTGTGCATGTGATGATGCCTGTACCACATCCTTGCCATCCATGCCATCAATGCGTGGATCTCCATATATGTGTCTGATGGGCAGGGTGACCATATAGCTTTGCATGTGTGTGTGTGTGTGTGTGTGTGTGTGTGTGTGTGTGTGTGTGTGTGTGTGTAATGAAGTAGTGTTATGCCATGGCAGTTGTTGTGGACCATGACAGGTACTGTATGCTGGCATGTGTCAGGAGTACACATCAAACGTTGTGTATCTTTGTTGTTCAATGTTACACTGGCGGAAGTGTTACAGAATGGCAGGTGTGTCAGAGAGCTGTGTTTGTATTTGTCTTAGGAGTCTGAGTGGTGCAACTATGGACACATGGTGGAAATACAGCAGCACAAGTTGGCAAATCAGCACAGCAGGGTATGACGTCAACAACGTATGCCAGTATATATGCATGGCTCGCTCGGTGCATATGTGTAGAACATTGTGTCAGGGACAATGGAGGCAGTCAGTGCCATAATGCTTTCATACCTTGTGACAAACTGCTACCCTTGATACATGTCACCTGAGTCACCTGCACGTACAACTGTAGATGGTGGGGGACATCAATAATGCTTATGTACATGAGGGCAATTTAGGGCCAATGTCTAGTCACAGGGCCATAAAATGTATAACCAATTGGCAGGGGTAAGCCACCTGGTCATGTCTCTAGTGCTGTCAAGGGAAATATTTACACACATACACACACGCACACACACGCACACACGCACACATGCGTAGACACACACACACACACACACACGCACACACAGAGGTTGGATGCTATGAGAGTTGAACCTTCCCTATCTAATACTACTATCACATGCACCACACTACTTATCTGCTACTACACTATCACCCAGTGCTCTTAAGGTGGATGACATCAGCAGGCCTTGTAACAGAGGCCTCTGTTGAGGCCAGCAGCTAGTCAGTGGGCATTAAATGCATGACCATTGTACTGGTATAGCCCTTAGGGGCTTGTCTGAAGTGCTGCAAGGGGATATATTCACACACACACACACACACACACACACAATTGGATGTTGTGAGATTAGAACTCATACCTAGTTAGTATCACACACTATAGCTCACAGAACTTATCACAAGCACCACTCTGTTTATCTAGTAAGGTGGATGGCACCAGCAGGCCTTGTAACAGAAGCCTCTGCTGAGGTCAGCAACTAGTCAGTGGGCATACAATGCATAGCCATTGCACAGAGATAACCCATAGGGGCCTGTCTGAAGTGCTATAAGTTGATATATTTACACACACACACACACACACACACACACACACACACACACACACACACACACACACTTGAATGCTCTAAGATTAGAAATCCTACCTATGTAGTATTGCACTCTATAGCTCACAGTATTTATCACATGCACCAATCTGTTTAGCTCTTACTACATTGCCAGTTAATGCTCTTAAGATGGATAACATCAGCAGGCCTTGTAGAGGAGGGAATTTAGAGGCCAGCAGCCAGTCACAAGGCCAAAATGCATACCATGCAACAGAGACAGTACGTATGAGCATATCTATAGTGCTGTGAGGGGATAAATTGATACATACATGCACACACACGCACACACGCACACACTCACACACAGAGTTGGAGGATTGGAAATTAGAACTCCTACCTAACTAGTATTACACACAACAGCTCACAGTATCTAGCGTATGTGCCACAGGTTATGTCTTTTGTATAGCTTGATGCAGGCACAGTACTTGTGGATTACACTAAGTGGCCTTGTGATAGACAGCATTTGTGGCCTGCAGAGTGATACTGCTTGGTACTGTTATTGTATCTAGTGTCCCAGGGGTGGGATACCTGGTCATATCCCTGCTATGTGTGTTCACCTACCTTTCTGGTCATATGTGGCTGCTTGCAGTTTGACAGGCAGACATGTGGGCAGGGACAATATGGCCTGTTTAAGGAGTTCCTTACACCCATTGTGCATTATACCACTTGTTTACCTAAGCCTGTCTGCAGGGTGACAGCCCACAGGTTCAGGGATCTGTGGGTGAGTGGATTATGTACTGTTGCAGCCTTGGTCTGGTGCCATCAGATGGTTGCTGTGATGTGTATGTGCAGATAACCCATTAGTTAGGGGTATGTGGGAACATTCGAACATCCCCACACATATCTATCTCAATCTGTATAACAGGGTTGTTTCCTTAAATGTATTGTGTGTGATGTAAATGTGTTCTGTAGATGTATATGGAAAGTCTATGTATCACTGTACTTTATAAAGCTATATATGCATCTTTATATAGATAGATATATGCAACATACTGATAGAGACACTAATCAAGTGTGAAGGGGATAGTTAGAGGCAGATATGTATATGTATCTGTATGTCTGTACAGAGATATGTCCACATATTAGGTGTTTGGGCAGATGAGGCAACAGATATGGGCTAAGGATACCTAGGTGTAGGAGCATGCCCAATGTGACTGTCAGTACTTACAAGGTGACTCCAAGCCAGGCCTACCTTTACTCCAGTCCAGAATTTTGTGTGCTGCAGCCAATTGGCTGCTGGGTCTGATTCCACAGTCCAGCACCTCCCTGATATCTTGTCCAAGGCACTCCCAGGCTATTTGCTGAACATAATATGTGACCCATACCTATCAAATGTACAGATTGTAATGGAATGTGTACAGTTTTGCATCATATGTTTGGTACATTTTACATAGCATTGTGATTTTCTGGCACATTAGGGGCAAAACATTAGATTGAAGACATTTGAGTTACTGACTCCATACACATCAGGGGATTCATGCTAATGCAAGACCTGTTATTCTATCAACTTTTCACATTTGTCTGGCAATAGTTAATCCTTCGTCTTATATTTGGGCCTTTTCCCACTATTGTTTATGGCTTTGTTCTGATTCTACCTTTAAGAGTTTGAGAGGTATGATGTGACTGGGGTGCATGATGTAATATCACTCACAGGGTAACAGTCTTCATACCTCTCACTGTGCATGATTTTGCAGAATGTGCAGCATTCCATTCCATATGTCTGCTCTGGCCCTCATACAGTTGTGTTTATCTAGTAATATACTATAAAATGCAGTCCACTGAATTGTTGTAAGTACTGACACATTTATGTGATAGCCTTTACATAGTGCGGTTAATATGATCTGTTGCAACCTGCTGTTATACTAGCCACCCAGGTTACTCAGAGCATGTATAATGTCTGTAGGTTGGACCTCTCTCCTGCCATTTTATCTGGTTGTGTCCAGCTTCCTTGCAGTAATAGATTACTGTGTTATGGCAGTCTGTGGGAATTCTACCATATGAGAAACTCACATGCAAAAACTGAAAGTGCAGCTAGGTTTGAACCATCAATACTATCAACCAAGCTAATGTTCTTAGCCCAGTGAGCCACACCAGCCTCCAGAAAGTGAGGTTTAATTCCTCACACTATCAACAGCATACAGACATACACAGTGACCCCTGCATTTTGTGGCAAATGCAACATGTGGCCAGGTTCTTTGTGACAGCCCTGCAGTTGTGTGGTCTGCTGATATATCCTTGCAAACATACTGTTACTGCAGTTGTATGGGAACATTAATATGTTGGGTGTTGGGCACTCTGGCATTGACAGTCGTGCATCTGTCCTATCACCTCACTGTTTGACATTTCTCTTACATAATGCACTGGGGTTTCCAGCCATTTGGGCTAATGCATATTATGAGGCACTCAGCATTGGGCAAAGTACATATTGTGCCAAGTAGCTGTTAGTTTTCTGCAAGTAGCCAGTATCCCTCTCTATTCCCTTGCATACACGCAGCAGGTCCATACATATACTACCATAGTCTAGTAACCGGTACATTTGTTGTATAGGATAGTAACTTACCTTGTAAATGCAGCAGTTAAAAGACCTGTGTTTCAGGGATGACTCTGTCAGATACACACATTTTTTACTATGTATGTGAGTCAGAGTAAGGTGTCAGTTCCTAGAACCCTAGGTTGTCAGTGCATGTTATATGTGTTGTCTCTTGTCCAAGGCCAGGGCATACTGGGCACACTTGCATCTGCCTACAGGGACAGTCTTAGTGTTTTTTTCCTCCTAGTTCCCCTATGGGTGTGACAGTGGGACCTAAGCACTGGTAGGGGACTGGGTATCCCTTCCTTCGGATGATCCTGCTGCAGCTGTTTCTGCAGGATCATATTGTGCAGCATGGCACATACTGTGGACATCTGTGCACATATGGGTGGAGAGTACTGCAGGGCTCCACCTTACATATCTAAGCACCAGAACCATGACTTGAGCAGCCCAAACACATGCTCTATGATGTTCCTAGTTTGTGCATTTGCTTCATTATGGCATTCTTTGGTGGGTTTGTGTGCATTTCAGATGGGTGTCATCATCCACAGTTGCAGTTCATAGCCAGCATTTCCCAGTAGATGACCGTATGAAATGTCATCCCTGTCAAACATCTGGTACAGCTATGATGTATGCCAGATATGGGAGTCATGATAACTGCCACGGCTGTAAGCACACACATTCATGATAATGTCCTAGGCATTGCACATGACCTGGCAGTTGATGAAGTGATGCCCCTTGCAGTTGACATAAATACTACCCTCCTCACCAGGCAGTGCTTTGATGTGTACATGAGTGCAGTCTTTGACACCCAGTACCTCAGGGTAATGTGCTACAAGGTTGAAAAATAGCATATTGCTAGCCCTCTTATCACTGGCATGTGTTAGCATGGCATCCAGGAACTGGTAGAGTACCCTGGATGCAGATGCCTGTGAAACCCCCATCATATCCCAAGTTGGTCTTTGGAAAGTGTCTGTAGCTAGTATCTTAAGGGCTATGCATACATTTGTTTCCACTGGGATGGGTTCCCCTCTGTAGGCTCTGGGTCTGAGGTGAGGGCGGCAGAGCTCGGTGAGTTCTTGTAGTATGTCCCTGTCCACCCTGTAACACTCTACAATCTCCAGCTCATGTAGCTCCTGGAAGGTTAACCTGGGTCTGAACACTCTATGCCTTCTCTGTCTAGGCCTATTGTCAGCAGCAGCAGCACTGACCTCAGCATCTGGCACATACAGATGGAGCAGAGCTGCAGCAGCCCCTAAAATTGCTTTTGTTAAAACTCCTACATTTGTATTCTGCTGGTGCAGAGTATCGGGGTGAAATCAGATTGTAGGGTGTATGCAACTTTTCTCATGCTCTGCTGTCTGTCTGACTAGCTACCTGTGATGCATTTCACCTGCCAAGTACATCATTATCGGAGTTTTAATGGCCCAGTTTAAGTGGTACAGGGATCATCAGTAATTTATATATGACTGGCTTTCCCAGGCCATTTTCTTTTTTTTTTTTTAAACAGCCTTCCCTGCTAAGCTCTGCGGTGCAGCTCACAAACCTGCCCTGTAAATATAAACAATGCTCAGCACTCAGTATCACACCCCCATAGATCGGCACACTCAGCCCAGTGGTGCACCGAGCAAACACACTCAAACTAACTAAAACACACACTTCAAAGTTAAAGAAAGCTTTGCAGGCACTGGCTACACCCCCCTGCTCACCTCAGTGGTGCACAAACAGGTGCTGCTAAGCTCCAATGTGTTTAATGAATTACAGGCCCACCCCCTTTTGATGTCAGCTACCTCTTCTGTGGACACCAACATGGTTCTGGAACTACACAGATGTGATCTGTGGACACAGATACCCATTTTTGCTATTCAGTAACCCCAGCTAATTTGCATGCAGATCCATGCACACAACCAGGAAACTACACTATTCCAGACCCTACCTCCTTACCAACCACAGAAATCTACAATTGTACATACTCCATGCAAGGCCCTATAATGCATTATTGTCACATATTTTAAATTTTCTGACTTTACACTTTTAAATATTTTCTTTTTGCATAACAGCATGTTTGTGCATTGCTGTGTGTCATGCAAACATAATACGAGTATTAAAAAATTAATTATTTCAAACTATTTTCCATTACTTTTTGGACACAGAGGACATAGATTTGCACACATCTGTGTGCCCTGTTCACTCACAGCCTCACCTCAGGCTTTGTCCCTAATGAATGGCGCACTGCTACAGTCATCCCTCTCCATAAAGGGGGAGTGACTACAGACCCTGAGAATTATTGCCCCATTAGCCTGATGAGTCTGATATGTAAAGCTATGGAGTGCATTATCATGGGCCTGATTAACAAAGATATAGGAGATCTCTAAACTTTAGACCCCATGTAATTTGGTTTTGTGAAAGGGAAATCATTCCTGCTCAACCTGGTTGACTTCTTTAAGTCAGTCACCCAGGCTGTGGATGAAGGTAAGGTAGTGCATACAGCCTACCTCGATCTGGCCAAGGCCTTTGATACCATTCCTCATGCAGGAATTATTGATAAGCTTACCAAACTAGGCATCAACCCCTATATCACTAGTTGGGTTGCAAATTGGCTCACAGATCGAACAAAAAGTGTGAAAGTAGCAAACTCCAAGTCAGACTGCTGACCAGTCACAAGTGGAGTCCCACAGGGATCGGTCCTGGGTCCTCTCCTGTTTGTTATCTACTTCACAGAAGTCCAGGCCAACAGAAGGAGACTCTGGCTGACCAAGTTCGCAGATGACTGCAAGCTGGGAGCCATTATCAGCTCCCCAAGTGATGCAGACATCCTACAGAAAGGCCTCTCTGAGACCAATGACTGGTGTCAAAACCATGGCCTTGAGCTTAATGCCAAAAAATGTGTCATCATCCCCTTTGGTAAAAACTCAGTTCCCACTAATTACCACATTGACGGGAGTCCACTGAACACTGAAGGTGTTATAAGAGATCTGGGGACACAGATTGACAGCAACCTCTCCTTCGACTACCACATTGCCACTCTGGTTAGAAAGTCCTTCTATGTGGCACATCTCATTACCAAGGATTTTGCATCCAGGAAGAAAGAGGTCATTGTCTCTCTCTACTCTTCCCTCATTAGACCAATCATCGAGTATAATGTTGCATTTGGTATATACCTCACTAAACACCTACAACAGCTGGGAAGGCCACAGAAGTACCTCACAATCAGGATCCCAGACATTAAACAGATGTCCTACAAAGACAGACTCAAAAGACTCCAGCTATTCTCTGTCTCATATCACCTACTTAGAGGTAATCTCTGCTTGACTTACAAAGCCATGTCTGACCCCAGCTCTGTTAGAAATGCTACATTCAAAGAAATACCAATCCTTCTGCACTACACGTTCTAGAGACCCCAACCTCATTACCACAATTAACAGAACATGCTGGAGGGACAGGTTCCTCATCCAGAGACTGCTCATACATGTCAAGCAGAGCACCTCTCTGTCCTTCTTCAAGAGAAATCTCGATGAGTGGATGGGTAATAGAAAGTTCACCCCGGGGATCACACCAGTGGCTCTACTTGATACAGGCACTGTGAACTAAGGTCAGGTGGCAAGATGCCAGGGCACTTCTATGGGCTAGGCTCGTAAAGGCTCCAGGGCCATTAGCCTGGTACACACCTCTGAACCTATGAACCTATCTAAGTTATACAATTTCCAAGAAATGATAAATTGTATGTGAAAATTTAGCGCAAAATATACTTTGCGTTTGTGTGCATTAAAATATATTATAAAATTTATGCAAAGATTATAAATACACTATTATCACTGCAAAAATTCTTCTTACTGATACCTTTGCAATGTGTTCATTTTTAATAGCTTTAATTGTTCTCAGAATATTTACTTTTGTGTATCTTATCCTTTTTAAGTTTATTTTTCAAAAAAATGCTCTGGAATGCAAGATGTGTATAGTATGCAAGAGGTGTGACATTCCACATTACTTAGGTGTGAATGAGTTAAAATAAATCACTGAGATTGTGTTCAGCAGCAAATACATAACAGTATGTTTTGAAGTTAATATTTATAAGAAGAAATTGTCTTTAGTCATCTCTAACACACATTTGTGTTTCATTCAAAGTAAATAATAAAGTTACAGAAGGAAAGGATTGCATCACCAT
The DNA here is from genome assembly GCF_019279795.1 of Protopterus annectens. Lineage (NCBI taxonomy): Eukaryota > Metazoa > Chordata > Ceratodontiformes > Protopteridae > Protopterus > Protopterus annectens. The sequence goes on along the minus strand of NC_056728.1, from coordinate 1,890,857,640 downwards.
AGCAACTGCCATTTTGGGTTGTTAAGCTCACAATAAGATTCATAGTGAAACTTGTAAACATGCTAATAACCCGGTGCCTTCTTAAAGGTACAGTCTCCTCCCTCTGGGAAGAAGCAGTAGGCATAAACGAACCAAGCAGCAAAAAAACTAGTAATTTTATTTTTATTTTTTTTATTTTACATTTGTTAACTGGGAGAGTCCAACTGGATACATGTCCATTTTCAGCGGAGGCCCGGGGAGAAAAGCTCCAGGTACATAACAGACATATGAACATTGTTAATGCAAAAAAGGAAGATAGTTGAGTTCTAAATACAATATAAAGATACATCACATCTTGGGAAAAAAATAACAGCAGCATATAAAAAAAAACATAGGTCAGTTACAAAGGCGAGGTGCCTTGTTAAAAAGCGGTTAAGGATAGTGAGGAAACAGAAGGGTAAATGATAGTGGTTAATCAGGTTTGGAACAGGGACATTGCCAGAAAGTATTGAGATGGGGTTTAAGCTTTTTTTTGAATTGTAGGAGTGAAGGTTCTGAGGCGAGCATGGTCGGTAGGGAGTTCCACATTTTACCTACAAAGTTTGAGAATAGAGAATCCCCAGCAGAATTATTAGCTTTGGTAGTTTGAGCTAAGATCTTATTGGAGGAGTGTAAAGATTGCAGGTTAATATAGGGGCAAATGATGTTTTTCAGAGCTGATGTTTTCTCTGGGTGATACAGTATCTGGTGAGCCGTTTTGAGTTGGTTGAAATGGAGTTGGCTGGAAAACTCTAACCACCCTAGTTGCTTCAAGTTAGTGCAGTGGTGCATTCTAAAGGTGGAATTTGTGGCAAATCTAGCTATGTGATTGTAACAAGAAGCAAGTTTGTTAAGGGTTGTCTTGTTTAGGTTTGTAAAAAGGGGGGAGGCATAGAAAATAGTTGATAGTTGGTGTGTGCTGGCAATTGTAATTTTAGCATGAGGAGTGAGAAAGTGTTTTACTTTATAGAGAGAGCCAAGCTTTTTATTGACGGTTTTGATGGTTAGATTGAAACGGGTGTCAAATTTAAGGGAGTTATCAATGGTAACACCTAATAGCTTTGTGTGAGCTTCTGGTGATATAGTGATTCCATTGGAGGATGTAATAGAGAAGGTGGGGGGAAGAGTCTTGTTAGTGGGTGAGAAAGTAAGTAGTTTTTTTTTGTTGGGGTTGAGAACTAGTTGACGACTTGAGAACCATTTTTCTATTAGGTTGAAGGTGTCTTGGGTTGAAGCAGTGAGGTCTGCCAGGTTGGAGGCAGTGCTGATGATAGTCGAATCATCTGCATATTGAATGCATGTGGCATGGGGGGTGATTGTGGGCAGGTCATTAACAAAGATGGTGAAGAGAAGAGGGCCAAGAATAGATCCTTGGGGAACTCCAAGTGTAACAGGTAGGCATGTGGATAATTTGTCCTACCATAAAACAGCCTGTTGCCTATTGGACAGGTAGGATTGGAACCATTTCAGCGTGGAATTGCTGAGTGATATTTTTAATGTATGGAGGAGTTGAATGTGGTTCACCATATCAAAGGCCTTGGAGAGGTCTAAGAAAAGAGCAGATGATAGTTTATTATTGTTTCTGAAGTTATTGATGGTATTAGAAAAGGATAGTAGGGCTGATGTGGTACTGTGATTTGGCCTGAAGCCATGTTGGGAGTTGGCTAGAATTTTATTTTTGGTGAGGTGTTCCATCCGTTGTTTGTGGACACACTTTTCCATAATTTTGGCCAGGGGTGAAAGTATAGCTATAGGTCTGTAGTTGGTTAGCTCTAGTGAGCTACCACCTTTATGGAGAGGAATAATGTGGGACATTTTCCATATGGAGGGGATGAAGGCTTCTGACAAGGTACAGTTTATGATTATGGAGACGGGATAGGAAATGGCCTCAGCTGCTTTTTGCAGAAACTCAGCTGGGAGAAGGTCAGCTGCTAACTTAGTGGGTTTTAGTTTTTTAAGAAGAGATGTTACAGAGGATATGGGTACTGGATCGAAGGTAAATAGATGATCTGATGTAGTTGTAGTATTCTTCTGGCATGGGTTGTGGAGTGGGCTGGTTGTTTGTTTGAATTGTGTGGCCAGGGATTGTATAGTTTCTGTGAAGAAACTATTGAATGTGTTAGCAATGTTTACAGGGCACTGTTGTTTGCAAGTTGTTGGAGTGGGGGTGGTTGCCTGGCTTGGGTGCAGGAGCTTGTTTAAGCCTGCCCAGAATTTTTGTGGATTATTAAGGTGTTTGTGTTGGAGGTGGAGGAAGAAGTTTTTTTTATCATTTAAGATCATTCTTTTAGTTTCATTTCTAAGTTGCCGGAAGGTTTGGTGGGAGTGTGGGTCTTTAGAGGTACGCCATGTGACCCACATCTTGTTTCTAGATAGGATTTTGGATTTTGTTTCCTTAGAGAGCCATGGTGCAGTTTTAGTTTTAGTTCTAATGGACTGTATTGGAGCATGGGAATCTAGAATCTTGAGGAAGGTGGTGTTGAAGTAGATAACTGCCTCTTCAAGAGGAAGAGACTTGAGTATTGTCCAATTGTGGGCTTTAAGTTCAGTTTGAAAAATGGAGGCGTTGAATTTATTATTGTTCCTGATTTTTTTTATGGTTGTAAGAAGGGGGTTGATTTTCTTGAATTTGATAACATAGGTGAGTAAGTGATCACTCATGTCCTCTGGGTGAGTACCTGCTGAGTACTGGTCAGGATCTTTATTAGTAAGGATCCAGTCCAGGATGCTGTCTTTGTTTTGGGGTTTACCTAGTCTGGTAGGAGTGGATATGAGCTGAGAAAAGCCATGTAGATTTATGCTGCTAGATGGGGAGCTAGATGAGAAGGAATTCCAATCGATGTTGAAGTCACCTAACACTATGGATTCCTGGGGGTGAGTTAACCAGTGGAGAAAGTCCTCTAAGGTTTTGTTATTATTGTTAAAGTGTCAGAAGAAAGCTCAGCGTTCTCGGTAGGACTGCTGTGTCACTAAAAAGCTGCTGGTATGCCAAAAAAAGCGAATCCAAGGTCCATAAACGCAAAAGATGTTTATTGTAGCATAAAACCAATAAAAACGTCGACCTAGGTTTCGTTCGTGTCACCGAACTTCTTCAGAACAATAAAAACAATACAAAAGGCTCTTAAATACTGACTAAGGTTACAGTGAATGCCTCAATTAATCAATTAACTTCCCGCCAAAAAACTATTACATATTTATATACCCACATATACGTACCAGCAGCAATTAAAGAACTTCATGCTATCCTACAATTACTCTAAATTATTAAAATTATAAATGTGCCTAAAAACAACGTCGCTTAGTGCATAAAACATTAAACATTATACATTGTTACATTATTCATTAAATACAATGATAATATGTCTGTCTGCTCACAATATAATAAATCCTAATGTAAGTTGTGTAAAATTAAACTAATACAAAACACTACAAACTGCTCATAATTTATAAATTGCATTACCACAGGTTGTTTACATAAAAATATATATATATAGTAAATAAATATTGTGCATTTACTGAAATCAGTAACCTTTATGTTATTAAACCGTAAAATAGGTTTTATACTGATATATTCATTAAGTCCGGGGGACTGATGAGCATTAAGGTATATTTGCATCCTCAATTCTAAAATGTCCAAGTTAAATTTTGTAACTTTGCCCTGTGCATCAAAGTACAAATGTGTTACCCCAAAAAACTTAAAAGAATGGTCTGCATGTTGGTTTATATGTCTGGCTAAGGCGTTAGTTGTTTTATGATTTCTAATGTCCAGTAAGTGTTCCTTGACTCTGTCTCTTAAGTGTCTACTCGTCTTGCCAACATAAAAACTTTCACAATTTTGGCAGACTGCAATATATACAATATTGGTGGTGTAACAATTGATGTATTGACCTATGTTTATATTCTGATTGTTAACTGTCACCACTCTATCTATGTTTATCATGTACCTACATGTCGAACACCTACCACACTTGAAACTACCCTTGGGTTTATTGGAAAAATCCTTGGGTTTAACGTTCAGATTTTCAAAAGTTCCTTAAATGATGTATCTTTTCTATACACATAAGTTACACACCCTTTAAAATTTTCCCTATTGTTTTGTCTTTGCTAATAAAATTCCAATTTTTGTTCACTATATTTTGAATTTTAATTGCTATATCATTATAAGTAGTGATATATAGGGGAATGTTGTTACAAACAAATTTCCTAATGTCCACAAGGTCGCCAACCACACTATCAACTGATGTGACTTCACTGGCATGCAATAAAGCTTTGTAAAATCCTTTACATCTTTTATCTGTTACCTCTTTGGCAATATTTTTACAAAGATCTTTTGGGTAGCCTCTATTCAAGAATAAAGTGACAATAAAATTGACTTCCCGTTCAAAGTCCACCTCCTCACTGACCATTCTAGCCGCCCTCACCATCTGACCCTTAACCACTGCCTTCTTTTGGTGGTGAGGGTGCCAGCTGTCATAATGTAAATATGAGTTTGAGAAGGTGGACTTCCTGTATATATTGGAAACCAGCTTTTTCCTACTTCTGTCATATGTCAAGCAAATGTCCAAATAACTAATACTTTCTTGACTGGTAACATATGTAAAATTTAGGAACCAGACGCTACTATTGATATATTCCAAAAACTATTTAAAATGACTTGGTCCCTCTCCAAATAATAAATAGGTCGTCCAAAAACCGACCGTAAAATTGAACATATTTAAAAATTCTGAATTAAAACGTAGTTGGTTTCCCAAAATGTTAGGACAAAGTTAGCAAAATTGGGCAGGCTGCCCCCATGGCAACCCCACTCATCTGTTTATAATGTGCCCCTTCAAAAAATATAAAATTATTTTTCAAGACAACTTCCATTAACTTAACTATCACATTCACTTTGTTCTGATCATATAGTTTTGTAAAATATAGTTGTTCTTCCAACCACTCAAGCCCTCTATCATGGGGAATGACGGTAAAAGATTACACACATCCAGAGTAATGAATGTGTCACCTTCATTAAATGCTATTGATCTAATTTTGCCCAAAAGTCCCATGAATCCTTCAATATGTGTGGAAAAACTTTATACCGGTTTTAAATGATAATCTAGGTATTGACTAATAAAATGTGTTTTACTCCTTTCCGTCCACTATAGGTCTAAATTGCAGGTTGTCAAGGCCTTTATGTATTTTGGGGATTCCAAAATCCCACTTGTAACTGGGTATTCATTCTTTAAGAATTGCCACTCCTGCTCATCTAACTCTCCTTGGAAAGCATATCAAATAGATATTTTCTATTATGCCTATATGCGCTTATATTTCAATAATCATTGTGGTCCACAATGACTATCCCACTTCCCTTATCGGTTTTCATAATCTGATGTTAGATTTTTATTGTTAATGCTGGCCTTATTGTATTCAATAATAGCATTCCTGATGCCATTCATTTTTTTACTTTCTCAAAAAATAGCAACACCTAAATGCATTACCATTGTTATTAATGCCCCATGAATTACCTTGGTATAAAATTTTCAAAATTCAATTTGTGAAATAATTTTAAATCTAGAATTGTATTCACTGCATATCAAATCAAAACCTTTGGAAAACAAATCCACACATTCTACGTCAAATTTGTGACGACGGCACTCATTCATTGCTTGATGTATCAGTTTATAATATAGATGGGCATTTGTTGACAGCTGATGTTCAGATGTTTAATAATGAATGTGGTTTGAGTGCAACTGATCAAGTTTACAATATGGTGTCTGATAACCCCGTGGACTTACAAGACCATAGCATTCAAATGGATAATGAGGGGGGACGTAGTTTGTTTTGTAAGCCCAATGTTGTGATTAACAACAAAGGGGACTTTAAATTATACAACTACACTAGTCAACTGTTTGACGTAGAATGTGGATTTGTTTTCAAAGGTTTTAGTTTTGTGCCATGCAGGAGGGGCAACTTAGTGAATACAATTCTAGATTTAAAATTATTTACTAAATTGAATTTGAAAATTTTATACCAAGGTAATTCATGGGGCATTAATAACAATGGTGGTACATTGACAAAACCCAGTATTTATATTCCACCAATGCACGAGGGTGTTGCTATTTTGAGAAAGTAACCGAAAATGACATCAGGAATGCCTTTATTGAATACAATAAGGCCAGCATTAACAATAAAAATCTGACCACTAAGGAAGAACTTTGTTTGAGTAATATATTGAAAGCTAAAACATCAGAATTATGAAACCCGATAAGGGAAGTGGGATAGTCATTGTGGACCACAATGATTATGTTTCATACATGAACACTTTACTATTGGGTAACACCTACAGAGAAGTTAGTAGGAATGAAATTAATATAGCGCATGGCAGAATAGATAATACTCTATTTGATATGCTTTTCCAAGGAGAGTTAGATGAGCAGGAGTGGCAATTTAAAGAATGAATACCCAGTTACAAGTGGGATTTTTGGAATCCCCAAAATACATAAAGGCCTTGACAACCTGCAATTTAGACCTATAGTGGACGGAAAGCGGAGTAAAACACATTTTATTAGTCAATACCTAGATTATCATTTAAAACCGGTATAAAGTTTTTCCACACATATTGAAGGATTCATGGGACTTTTGGGCAAAATTAGATCAATAGCATTTAATGAAGGTGACACATTCATTACTCTGGATGTGTGTAATCTTTTTACCGTCATTCCCCATGATAGAGGGCTTGAGTGGTTGGAAGAACAACTATATTTTACAAAACTATATGATCAGAACAAAGTGAATGTGATAGTTAAGTTAATGGAAGTTGTCTTGAAAAATAATTTTATATTTTTTGAAGGGGCACATTATAAACAGATGAGTGGGGTTGCCATGGGGGCAGCCTGCGCCCCCAATTTTGCTAACTTTGTCCTAACATTTTGGGAAACCAACTACGTTTTTAATTCAGAATTTTTTAAATATGTTCAATTTTACGGTCGGTTTTTGGACGACCTATTTATTATTTGGAGAGGGGACCAAGTCATTTTAAATAGTTTTTTGGAATATATCAATAGTAGCGTCTGGTTCCTAAATTTTACATATGTTACCAGTCAAGAAAGTATTAGTTATTTGGACATTTGCTTGACATATGACAGAAGTAGGAAAAAGCTGGTTTCAATATATACAGGAAGTCCACCTTCTCAAACTCATATTTACATTATGACAGCTGGCACCTCACCACCAAAAGAAGGCAGTGGTTAAGGGTCAGATGGTGAGGCGGCTAGAATGGTCAGTGAGGAGGTGGACTTTGAACGGGAAGTCAATTTTATTGTCACTTTATTCTTGAATAGAGGCTACCCAAAAGATCTTTGTAAAAATATTGCCAAAGAGGTAACAGATAAAAGATGTAAAGGATTTTACAAAGCTTTATTGCATGCCAGTGAAGTCACATCAGTTGATAGTGTGGTTGGCGACCTTGTGGACATTAGGAAATTTGTTTGTAACAACATTCCCCTATATATCACTACTTATAATGATATAGCAATTAAAATTCAAAATATAGTGAACAAAAATTGGAATTTTATTAGCAAAGACAAAACAATAGGGAAAATTTTAAAGGGTGTGTAACTTATGTGTATAGAAAAGATACATCATTTAAGGATCTTGTTGAAAATCTGAACGTTAAACCCAAGGATTTTTCCAATAAACCCAAGGGTAGTTTCAAGTGTGGTAGGTGTTCAACATGTAGGTACATGATAAACATAGATAGAGTGGTGACAGTTAACAATCAGAATATAAACATAGGTCAATACATCAATTGTTACACCACCAATATTGTATATATTGCAGTCTGCCAAAATTGTGAAAGTTTTTATGTTGGCAAGACGAGTAGACACTTAAGAGACAGAGTCAAGGAACACTTACTGGACATTAGAAATCATAAAACAACTAACGCCTTAGCCAGACATATAAACCAACATGCAGACCATTCTTTTAAGTTTTTTGGGGTAACACATTTGTACTTTGATGCACAGGGCAAAGTTACAAAATTTAACTTGGACATTTTAGAATTGAGGATGCAAATATACCTTAATGCTCATCAGTCCCCCGGACTTAATGAATATATCAGTATAAAACCTATTTTACGGTTTAATAACATAAAAGGTTACTGATTTCAGTAAATGCACAATATTTATTTACTATATATATATATTTTTTATGTAAACAACCTGTGGTAATGCAATTTATAAATTATGAGCAGTTTGTAGTGTTTTTGTATTAGTTTAATTTTACACAACTTACATTAGGATTTATTATATTGTGAGCAGACAGACATATTATCATTGTATTTAATGAATAATGTAACAATGTATAATGTTTAATGTTTTATGCACTAAGCGCACGTTGTTTTTAGGCACATTTATAATTTTAATAATTTAGAGTAATTGTAGGATAGCATGAAGTTCTTTAATTGCTGCTGGTACGTATATGTGGGTATATAAATATGTAATAGTTTTTTGGCGGGAAGTTAATTGATTAATTGAGGCATTCACTGTAACCTTAGTCAGTATTTAAGAGCCTTTTGTATTGTTTTTATTGTTCTGAAGAAGTTCGGTGACACGAACGAAACCTAGGTCGACGTTTTTATTGGTTTTATGCTACAATAAACATCTTTTGCGTTTATGGACCTTGGATTCGCTTTTTTTGGCATACCAGCAGCTTTTTAGTGACACAGCAGTCCTACCGAGAACGCTGAGCTTTCTTCTGACACTTTACCTTTGCAGGTATTTTGGTTCTTGGTTTTGGTTTTTTTTGTTATTATTGTTGCCTGGGGGGATGTAAATACATGCTATATTTATGCTTTTATGTTTGTTTGGTTGAAGTTTTACAAGTAGAATTTCGGTATTGTTTGTTAGGAGGGGTTGTGGAGAGGCAAGGGAGATTTGTAATGTATTTTTGTAGAGTATGGCTACACCGCCACCTTTACGAGTTATTCGGTCTGCTCTTAGTATATCATACCCTGGTGGGATTATCTGTGTGTCTTTCGTACTTGGTTTAAGCCAGGTTTCTGTGAGACATAGTAGGTCTGGGGAACAAGTAGCTAAAAGGGCATGTAGGTTGTGAATCTTATTGTTTACACTTCTGATGTTTAGATGACAGGTCAGAAGAGAGTTAAAGGGTCTAGAGTTTAGATTGAGAAGTGGAGGGGAGGATAGGGTGGAATTAGAATTGAGTGGAGGGGAAGGGCCAGGGTAGGGGTGGATATCACCATCTGTGGCTAGTCTGTGATTCAGAGTGGTAATGAATTTGAGGGCTTTGAGTAGAAGTTTGTAGTAATGTTTATAATTTGGCCTAATATTGGTAGGTTTGATAATTACATAGCGTTCGAGTTCTAACAAGGAGGGTGAGTAGGGAGTTGAGTCATGGCCTCTGTTGTTAATTATGGGGGAGGGGTTGGTTTGGTAGCCTGGGTGGTGGAAGCCTATGTAAGACCAGGTTTCATATAGGGTAGCAAGGTAAGGGACAAGTAGGAGGGGAAAAAGAGTTAGTATGATAAGCTTCCTGGGTGGTGTCATATTCCGTTTGATCTTAGAGGGCGGTAGTGAGGTACAGGAAGTTAGTGGACAGTAGGGGGAGTGGTTTGAGGTTATAAAAGTACGAGTACTGGGGGCTGGTGGGAATAGGGGGCAGGGCTATCTTTAATAGAAAAAATGGCTAGCAGTAAAAACAATAAAAGGCACTCAGCAATAAATAAAAGAACAATTTATTAGTGTTTTCTTTTAGTACAATCACCAAACTTCTTCAGATGACCTCCATATAAGAATGTTACTGAATATATAGTAAAAAAATACATGACATCGCAAACACAACCAATGAAATTGAAGCAGTAGGCATATTTATCCTCAACTAGTTCAATCAGGTAGCTGTACAGGAATGCCACCTCTTGATATTGGCATAGAAATTACTAAAATAGGCTGTTGTCACATGTTTTTATTTATGCCAGATCCATGTAAAAGATCACTTTGCATTCTTATCAAAAATAAGAAAACAGGACTGAGGTTCTTACATTCAAAGTTAGCATCCTTGTTGTGATTATTGCTTTTAATCTCTTATCTAGGCGAATGCATAGTCACTCTGTATCTGGATGTTGATCAGTCATTCATGTAGAACTAGTTTTCCCTTTTTGTTGATTTGATCTTCCTTAAGGAAAGTATGTACTACTCATAAGTCTGGAAAAGTACATTTCCACAGTACTAGGTTACATTATGAATATAGGCAGACATATATATATATATATATATATATATATATATATATATATATATATATATATATATATATATAGATATATGTATATATATATATATATATATATATATATATATATATATATATATATATATAGATAGATACAGATATATATATATCTATATATATCTATATATATATATATATATATATATATATATATATATGTAGATAGATAGATAGATATGTGTGTGTATTCTTATATAGACTAATTCCTTAGCAAAAATTATCTTTTGCAGTTTTTTGTATGATATTCGGAATCATTGTGTAAGACTGGTATATTCTTTCTTCATCAGAAATAGCAGTGCACACCAACCAGAGAGCCACATTATATAACTGATTATCAAAAAAGTTTATTACGTTATATTGAACTAGAAATTCAGATAATGCATGAATAAATGTAGATATAAATTTGAGTGTATCATATTGTACTATTGACCAGACAAGTTGGAAGAAAGGCCATGTGATGTGTTCTTAGGGAGGTGCACAAATGGATATGAACTTTTTTATAACTGAAATGGTAAGCCTCACATTTGCAGTCTTGAATATAAAATATAGTTAAGAGGTGAAGCAGAGCACAGCATTGCTGATACTGTTACTGGCTTTTGAACACATATCCCATGATGGCAACAACTTTACCATGCCACATGGGTACCATTTCTCTGAAACCGTTTCTGAGCAATGTGTTTTTCTAAACTTCAAATGTATTAAAGTTCTCAATAACAGAGCAACAAAAAAGACATAACAGCTGCAAGCACATGCCTGATGTCAATACATTATAAAACCCATGCTGTTTGTTCTTGTCAAAAACAAAACCTTAGTAACCATCCACTTTAAAAGTGTAGAACAGTCTCATTGCCATAACACAATAAAAATAAGAAACTGAGGAGGAAAGTTAGTTAGCCTCACTACCGTGTCATGAAATACATGTATCATACTAGATTCTAATATACAAAAACTATTCTCATTCAAGCTCTTTGTCAGTTTAGACTACATCTCTAGTCATATACACAAAATATACTTCATACTCATGCCATCTAGCCATATTTCATTTACTATTCATCCAAGTCTTTATATTGTAACTTAGTATGGGAACCTGTTGAATCCAGACAATTGGGTGGCCTGTCCAATGTTTAAACAAAACCGCTAGAAACATGACTGCCACCACGCTGACCCATTTTTGGGCTGTCTTATCTATTTTATCATGTTGATTTGTGTTGTCAGATAACCAAAACTTGTAGTCAGAATCCTTGGGAATTGCAGTACTAAGTGCCCACTCTAACCCATTAAATAGTATTCCCATTCTATCTTTGATAATGCGGCAAGGCCGGAACAGATGCACGTGACCCATAAATTCCTGCCAACATCCTCATCCCCTTCCTCACTTGTACAGTTCCTTAGGGATCCAGCACTATTGATAGAACAAATTAAAATAAAGTCAACTAAAGAAATCCTAATTCTTTAAATTATAGGTACATTTTACCCACTCCTTAAATTCTGTGGGGTCCTACAACAAATTGTACTATTTCATAATGACTTCTCTTAACAGGGGATCAGAGTTACCCAGTACTTTGTACCTTGTCTTTAATTTCAATGGATTTCCCTTCTCAGCCATTTCTGTTGGACATGTAAGTACAGCAGAGCTACCTGGTGTGTCCCTTAAGGCATCCTTGTGTAATAACTTTGTAACACAGTTTCTCAACTGTAAATATTGCCACAAATAAAGTTTAAACCCAGAGAAGTGTTGCTAACTATCCTCCAACATTCTAACCAGCCTGTTAGATATATCCCAAATATCCATTATACTCCCTCTAATCCATGTCATCCACTTAAAGCTTTGTCTCTTCACAGTTCTAAGGGAGTTATCCCATAGGAAAGACAGAACAGAAATGATTCTCCTCTTCCCCCTCTGGTATTCCCATTTCTCAAACCAATGATCCAAACCACCCTTAATGTATTGTCCTGAGTGAGTCTTAACTGTATTTCTGTATCAGACCATAAGGATTTATCCAGCCCTTTATTCTTGACCAAATATCAGCATAACATGTCAATTCCATATCCATATAGGCACACAGCTCCAAACTCCCAGGTCTGTATTATAGTATCGAAGTTTTTAAACTTTGAATGCTATAATATCAACCCATTTTTGTCAAAAACTCAAAATAGCGAAGCCACAGAACTTCGAAATCTTACCTAGGGTAAGATTTTGGTTGTCCATTCCATGGCTTCGCTATTTAATCTACTGTGGTGGGAAGGTTATGGATTGGGGCAAGGTAAGTATGCGAACAGAGGTTACGGACTGGGTTAAGGTAAATGTGGGAACGGATCGGGGTGTGTGCGATAGTTAGGGACATTAGGGTTAGGGAGCGGGTAAGGTGAGTGTGCGATAGTTAGGGACTTTAGGGTTAGGGAATGGGTAAGGTGAATGTGTGGTAGGTAGGGATGTTAGGGTTAGGGAGAGGGTAAGGTGAGTGTGCAGTAGTTAGGGACTTTAGGGTTAGGGTTGGGTTAAGCTGAGTGAATAGGTAGTAGTGTAGGGTTAGAATTATGGTTTTGTTAAGTGTATGTATGTGGTTTATTTATTCTGGTGTGCTTGTGTTGTGTGTTTGTGTTTCGGAACAGAGAACTTTTTCCCTGGGAAAAAAATTTGCTGTTCTGTATGCTCAATATTTTGTGGTTTAGATATTTTAAGTACGATGAAATAGCATTCGCTATTTAAATCACATGATAGGGTAATATAAACACAAACTCCTTTGTAGCCAGCAGGGTGTATTACTTGTTCCTACTATTCATGGGTTCTAGCTTTTCTAAAGGAAGTTTGAGATGTAACCCTGTAGTTTATTAATGCATGTTACAAATGTAGTTTGAGAGAGCACAAAAAACACTTTAGACAACAAAAACATCTTTATAACCCAAATACTACAAAGGAATGTTAATCTTAATTTCTTCCATTTTCCAATCATGTTGCTCATCTTGCATTTCAAAGAGCCTAAATTGTCATCTACTAACCTCCCCACTGACCACTGAAAAAAAAAGCCCAAGTATAGTACTTCACACTGAAAGTTATCTGCTTCTTTGATCTTAATCCTGCCTAATCTGTGAGTCACAGAGGTACTGTTTTATTTTTATTCATGTTGAGTCCTGTCTCCCCTGATTTGTATTTCAGAACCTCTAACACATCATTCACATGGATTGCACACCAACCTGTAAGTTCTTGTGGGAATCTATATCTCTCCAATATCCACCACATGAATAGCCATCTAATCAAAGTCGAGTGCCCTTTAAAAATAAATTATCATGGCCACCCTGCATATTTTATAATTTTGACAAAAGGTCTGATTATTTAACTATATTATCACCATGTACGGCCCACTTTCTCTTCCTTTAATTAATCTCAAATGATTATTATGGAACAGACTAGGAAGAATGGATATCAATCTTTAAGCTAAAATCTTAGCAAGTACTTTAAGATTCATCTGCAAAAGTGATATGGTTCTATAATTTGTGGGTGAAGAGGAATCCTTGTTAGGTTTGGGAATCATTATGGATGTCACTCTCATCCTGTCCTGTGGGAATCCCTCCTCTGCATAGCTAACTGACAATTCTAATAGCAGCTGATCATTTTTGTCTTGAATGCTTTTCTTTTATCTGTCTGTCCATCTTTTTATCTATCTATCTATCTATCTATCTATCTATCTATCTATCTATCTATCTATCTATCTATCTATCTATCTATCTATCTATCTATCTATCTATCTATCTATCTATCTATCTATCTATCCATCCATCCATCTATCTATCTATCTATCTATCTATCTATCTATCTATCTATCTATCTATCTATCTATCTATCTATCTATCCATCCATCCATCTATCTATCTATCTATCTATCTATCTATCTATCTATCTATCTATCTATCCATCCATCTATCTATCTATCTATCTATCTATCTATCTATCTATCTATCTATCTATCTATCTATCCGTCTATCTATCTGTCTTTCTATCTATGTATTCATCTTTTATCTGGCTGTTCACCTTTTTATCCATCTATCTATCTATCCATCTATGTATCTATCTATGTATCTATATATCTATCTATCTATCTATCTATCTATCTATCTATCTATCTATCTATAAATGTATTCATCCTTTATCTGGCTGTTCACCTTTTTATCCATCTGTCTGTCTATCTATCTATCTATCTAGTCTATCTATCTATCTATCTATTTATCTATCTATCTATCTATCTATCTATCTATCTATCTATCTATCTATCTATCTATCTATCTATTTCTCATGACTGGCTTTGTCAAATTAAGCAAGAGCTACTTTCAGGGTAAACCAAAGGATAGTCAAGCTGACTACTACAAATTTAATGGGGACATTTACCTATTATTTTCAAAAAGTACAAAGGAACTTTTATATGCACCCATCTATGCAGCTGGAAACTTAGTTTAACATCACTTTTGAAGGATAACATTTCAAGACAGAACCCTGGTATACTGCACTACAATGTCAGTGGTGGATCATGATTCCAAGCATTTGGTGTGGTGATACAGCCCAAAACTGTCTGGTCTTATTGGTATCAAAGATGAGAATGATACCTTTTGACACTGACAAAGTTATGCCAGCTAGAAGCATACTGGTCACAGAAGAAAATTTCAGAGTTCTGCAGAGGGCATCACATGGACAGCCTGGAGCAGTTCTTCAACTGTATGACTACTACAAAAATATGTAGTCATACACTGTAGATTTAGGGAATCAGTTTCATGATGACTGACTGGCATACTGTAGAAGCAGGCAAATTTGAATCAGACTATATTTACAATTAAAAATTCCACAATTTATGGAACTTAATGCATACTGCGTGAACTATGACCTGTTGGTGTAACTTATATGTGCCTTCATCACTTTATCCATATGCAAGTCTATATTAGTTCTAACAAAGCAAACACTAGCTGCTGAAATTCAATTCAGTGAACCACAGAATTTTTCTCATGGTTCACAAACACTTCTCCATCACCTCAACTTTATACTTTTCCCCACTGTAGTACGATCTTGGAGTTGGTATATATAGTTAGGGGGATGTGGTGGGTGCAACCCCCCACTTGGGTGGATTTGATTTAGTCCATTGTGTGTTCCAGATGGTTGGTAGGGGAGTGTTTGCGAACTGTGGGAAAAATTCCACAGTTCGCTGAAGTGAATTTCGGCGGCTGGTGTTCTCTGAAGACATATTCAATGAACACATCTTTTGCAGAATTAATATAGACTCCTATATGCAATCTTAGGCCCAAAGCACAAATACCACAAGTTCTCATGTGTATTATAATATAATATATGCATAATTCTAAAACCTTCATATGCAAGAATCGCAGATAATACAACAAACATCACAACCTCAAATACTATTGTCTAAGATGTGAATCCGTCTCTGTCATCAGTGCAGCAATATTAATACTGTAGTATGGTACTATCCAAACAAGACAGCACTTCCATGCTAGTGGACTGAATTACTGCACAATGCTCTCCAAAGAGAACAACATTTCATAGGAAGTGCAGTGAATGCTTTATATGTTGTGACTGATACAATGCAATCCAAACTGTACAACACATCACTGGTAGAACAGTGAATATACTGACCATTGTTAATGAAATGTACTACAAATGGCGAGTGAGAAAATATTCACATGGCAGGACAATACTTTAGTGGTAGTGGAGTGAATACACTACACGATGAGCAATGCTATGCTACCAAAAGAAGACAGCACTTCAGTGGTAGTGAAGTGAATGTACTGCACATAGAAAGTAAGAAGTACTTTCAAAGTAGGACAATACTTCAGTGGTAGTGGAGTGAATGTACTACACAGGGAAAGTGAGAAAATACACTCAAAACAAAACAATATTTTAGTGGTAATGGAGTGAATGTAATGAATGTGCCACATGTGGTTAGGAATACCATACTATACAAGCAGGACAACATTGTATCATCCGTGGTGGTGCTGCGGTAGCATTGTCACCTCACAGTAAGACGCTGACCGGTTCGACTCTCAGCTAGAGCGTCTTCTGCGTGGAGACATGCGTGAATGTGCATACCTTTGTTGAAGGTTGTGCATCAGGGCTGGCAACTCGGCATGTAAAAAATCAACTGCCAATCATTAACGGACCAGAGTTCTGCTGTGGCAACCCCTAACCGGGAAAAGCCGAAATACAGGACGACAAGCAGGACAACGCTTTGGTGGTGCTGCAGTGAATGCACTCCAAGTTGTAGTTGATACAATGCTGCAGGATAACACTTTAGTGGTAGTGCCAAACCATATAATCCCCTCAAAACCAGGCAACACTTCATGCAAGTGGTAAGTGATAAAATATTATCCAAACAAAACAGCACTTCAGTGGTAGTATAGGTAATGTACTACATGCAATGAGTAATACAGTGCTTTGCAAACAGGTAGAATCTTCAGTGGGTCTTTAGTGAATGCACTGTATGCTGTAAATTATACAGCACTATCCAAACTAGACAACACTGCAATGGTAGTGCAGTGATTGTTCTGCTTTTGGTGAGTGATACAATGCTCTTCAAACAGTAAAATGCTTACATAATAGTGCACTGAGTGAGTAGTAAATGATAAGTGATACAATAGTATAAAACAACACAATACTTCTGTGGTAATGCAGTGAATATACAGCAAGTGGCTGGTAATACAATGCCATCTAAACAGGATAGTACTTGAGTTGCGATGCAGTAAATGTACTGCTAGTGGTAAGTGATTCAGTACTATTAAATCAGGAAGAAACTTCAGTGGTGTAACACAAAGAATGTTCTGCATGTTGTAAATATTTCTGTAGACTCTAACATGGGAAACAAATGGTAGTATAGTGAATGCTACACATGCGATGAGTGATACAACAGAATCCAAACAGGACAAGATGGTGATAATGCAGGGAATGTACTGTATGTGGTGAGTGATGCAATACTTTCCAATCAGGAAGACACTTCATTGGTATTGCAGTGAAAATGCTGCATCTAGTGAGCAATAAAATACTACCCAGACAAGGCAGACACTTCACAGATAAGGGAGTGAATGTAGTGCAAGTGGAAAGGGATACAATATATCCAAACAGGATAAGACTTGAATGGCATTCTAGTGTATGCTACACAAGTAGTGAGATATATAATGCCTTGCAAACAGGACAACATTTTAGTATTAGTGCATAGAATGTACTGCAAGTGGTAATTGATACAATATTATCCAAACAAGACAACATTGCAGTAATAGTGTGTCTACTGCAAATGGTGAGTAATACAATGCACTCCAAACAGGACAACACCTTGGTGCCAGTGCAGCTAATTCACTACCAGTGATGAGAAATGCAATACTCCCCAAACAGATCAACAGACCAGTGGTGCTTCAGTGAATGTTCTCCATGTGCTACAATACTCTCCAAGCCAGACAAAACCTAAATGTTGAGCAGTAAATAGGCCATATGTGGTAAGGAAAATACTATCTAAATTAGACAACAGTTCAATGGTAATATAGTAAAGGTACTGCATATGGTAAGTGATAAAAAGCTATCCAATATGGCCAATACTTCATCAGTAGTGCAGTGAATGCACTGCACCTGTTAAATGATACAATACTCTCCAAATAAGACTAATTTTGGTGGTAATGCAGTTAATGTACTGCATATGATAACAGATAGAATTCTCTCCAAACAAGAAAACACTTCAGTGGTGGTGCACAGAATACACAGCAAATGATAAGTGATATAATACTTCCTACACAAGACAATCAGGACAATACCTCAGTGGTTGTGCAGTGAATGTGTTGAGTGATGCAATGCTGTTCACACAAAACAACATATAGGTTCATAATAGGCTATCTGCCCTAGGGCATTTACAAGCCTAGCCAGAGTGTGTTTGGCTTTCGCCACCCATTTTAAATGAATTTTGCTATGCCCTTTAACGAGGTTAGTATACTGTGCCTCTGTCTAACAGTGACACAGAAGTGATACCCGGAGTAAATCTATGATCTCCCATCCAGTCATCAAGATTCCTCTTGAACAGAGTCAATGAGGGACTCTGCCTAACCTGGACTGGGATTTTATTCCAGAGTGAAGGGAGCCTCTGGGTTATGAATCTGTCCCTCCATCATGTCCTATTTATTTCAGTGCTGAGATTCAAGTCTCTCGAGCCCGTAGCTCGATGGGATCTGGATTTTCTGAGGTGCAGCATGTCCATTAATTCCGGGTTGGACATGGCTTTATACGTCAGGCACAGATCACCTCTGAGCAGGCGGTATGCCACTGAGTAGAGCTGGAGTTTCTCGAACCGGGCAGCATATGGCATCTGTTTGAGACCTTTGATCCTCTTGGTGAGGTACTTTTGAGGTCTTTCCAGTTGCTGCAGGTGTCTGGTAAGGTACATCCCAAAAGGGGCATTGTACTCAATTATGGGCCTGATGAGGGATGAGTAAAGAGGCATGATGACCTCCCCTGATCTTGATGTGAATCCCTTCATGATTAGGTGGGCTATATAAAATGTTTTTCTAACCACTTTGGCCACGTGGTTGTTGAATGAGAGATTGCTATCAACTTTGGTCCCCAGGTCTCTAATTACTTCTTCCGTACTTAATGGATTACCATCTATGTGGTAATTTGTGGGCACTTTGTTTTTGCCGAAGGGGATGACTATACACATTTTGGTGTTTAACTTGAGGCCATGGCTCTGGCACCAGTTGTCTGTTTCTATGAGGCCCTTTTGTAGGATGCATGTGTCAGCTGGAGAGTCGATTATGGCGCCCAGTTTGCAGTCATCTGTGAACTTGGTCAGCCACAGTCCTTCCGTGTTCGCCTGTACCTCCGAGAAATATACACCGAACAAGAGAGGTCCCAGGACTGGGCCTTGTGGGATGCCACTTGTAACTGGTTTGGAGTCTGACATGGCTCCAGCAATTCTAAAGATGTGGGTTCTGTCCTTGAGTCAGTTTGAAACCCATCTAGTGACATAGGGGTTTATATTTAAGCTGGTGAGCTTATCTATAATGCCTGAGTGGGGTATTGTATCAAAGGCTTTTGCGAGGTCCAGGTAGGCTGTGTGGACCACCTTCCCCTCGTCAATGGCCTTGGTGACTGTTTCAAAGAAATCGACCAGGTTTAAGAGGCAGGATCTGCCCTTAACAAAGCCGAACTGGGTAGGATCCAGTGTCTGTAGGTCCCCAATATCTTTATTTATGAGGTCCATGATGATCCTTTCCATAGCTTTGCAGACCAAGCTAGTCAGGCTTATGGGGCGATAGTTTCCAGGATCCGTTGAGGCACCACCTTTGTGGAGAGGGACCACTGTTGCTGTACACCACTCTTTGGGTACATATCCTGTAGTAAGGCTGAGACTGAACAGTAGTTTTATGTTTGGGTTTAGCTCTTCTTGGCGTTCATGTAGGACGCAGCCCGGGACACCGTCTGGTCCCATTGATGCTGTGTTTTTTGCTTTGGAGAGGGTGGCTCTTACCTGAGCATCTGAGATGTCAGGGGGGCAGCACTCTGCTGGGATAGATATTTGCACTTTTGGTGGGGAAGGGGGGGGGGTTGCGCTGAACCTGTCAGCTAGGATGTTGGCAATGTCTGTGGGTTTGGTGTATTTTTTGTCATTTTGGACTAATTCTGAGCATATCTGGGAATTCCCACCCAGGTTCATAACATAACTAAAGAAAGCCTTGTGATTATCCTTAGTGTCCTGTGCAATTTTTCTCTCGAAGCTGGCCTTAGATGATTTTATGAGTGCCAGCAGTTTTTTGCTAATACTGATCAGAGATGCCTTCCCTTTTTGTATAGTTTGTTTATGGCTGGGGTCCAACAGACAGGACGCCTGCCTTTGGAGGATTGGGTCTTGGTTTTGTTTGAGATTGCATTCCTGAAGGTGTTCATAGAATGTGTTTATAAAGGATTCTGTGGTCTGGGCCATATTTTTCACAGGCCCGGGGGCTTTGAAGGATTCCACCTCGGTTTTGAGGAGTGTGAAATTTGCTTTAGAGAAGTTTTTCACTGTGGTTTTCTGGGCAGGGGCTGGGGTCGGGATGTGAATATCTAGTGAGATTAGTTTGTGGTCTGATCTTACCAGTGAGGGATACACTTCTGCTCTGGAGCATAGAGTCCCCATGTTGGTGATGATCAGGTCCAGTATGTTTTTCCCTCTTGTTGGAGAGGTAACAAGTTGTTCCATAGCATTTGAGTTTATAAATTCTAGAAACCTTTGGGCTAGGGTGCTGGAGCTAGAGTAATGCTCCCAGTCTATGTTTGGGTAGTTGAAGTCACCCAATATAATGGTGTTTGGAGAGACCTTCATATTTTCCAGTGTTCTCAGGAAGGCCGAGTGGGGTTCCTGGGATTGGGAGGGTGGTCTGTAGCAGGCTATAAACTGGAAGGCAGTTTTACCCACTGTTAGTTGCACATGGATAGTGTCTGATGCTTTGGGCTGTGCCACCAACCTGGAGGTGTGGGTATCTTTGACGAATATTGATACTCCCCCTCCTTTTTTGGTTCGGTCCAAGTTTTGGGGCCGAAAAACATGGTATGAGGTATAACATGGTAGTGGTGGGGTGCTCTCGAAAGCCTTCAACCAGGTTTCTGTTACTGCACAGATATCGATGTTCTCCATGCTAAGGAGAGTTTAGAGTGCGTGCATCTTGAGGTTTAGACTTCTGGCATTGAGTAGCATTACTCTTAGTTTCATATCCCTTGTGATACCTATGGAGGTGGGTTTGTCTTTTGAGCCTTGCCTAAAAAAGGCACTATGGGGGTGGCAAGAGCCTTTGCCAATATCAGAAAGCCCAGGGGTGACAGGTGCAAGCCGTCCCTAGTGAAGCATCGTGGCTTGTCGAGCATGTCATCCAAGGCTTAGAAACCAAAACAGGGACCAAGAGCAGTACAACTTTCGCCAAAGAATAAAGATACCATATGCCACAGGATTCAAAGCTTTATTACGTAAATGATAGTGGTATGATTTTATACTCATGATGACAGCATCAACTATTACAATTAAACAATTAACAACTTGAATTAATTAAGTCAATTAATAAAAAGAACTTATTTAAAAGACTTATTTAAAATAGCTTATTTAAAATAGCTTATTTAAAATACTAACATAACCCCACAAAGCTCTGCATAAATTCAAATTCATACATGTATATACCTATATTGGGAATAAATACAGTTGTACCAGCGTGAATAAAGTTTAATATGTACACATATAAACAAAATTACTAAACAATACCTAATATTATTAAAAACTAACTAAACAATCTATCTAACTCAAGTATATATTGCACATAATCGTAGATATTAATAAATAAAAAACTTCAAGCTATGTATAGTAATAATCATAAGCTGCAAAACTGACTAAATAGTCACATGACCTGTTTGTAAACCTTGTGTAATGATAAATAAATATATAAACATATAAATATATAAAAATATATAAAAATTATATAAAAATTAGCTGCTGATGTTTATATTCCAAGCGTATAAATATTAATACAATTCTAGAATACCAGTGAAAAGACCGATAGAAATAACTTACTATACAGAATACAAAATAAGTTGTAACAGTAAATTGTTAATTTTTATATAATTTTTATATATTTTTATATATTTATATGTTTATATATTTATTTATCATTACACAAGGTTTACAAACAGGTCATGTGACTATTTAGTCAGTTTTGCAGCTTATGATTATTACTATACATAGCTTGAAGTTTTTTATTTATTAATATCTACGATTATGTGCAATATATACTTGAGTTAGATAGATTGTTTAGTTAGTTTTTAATAATATTAGGTATTGTTTAGTAATTTTTGTTTATATGTGTGTACATATTAAACTTTATTCACGCTGGTACAACTGTATTTATTCCCAATATAGGTATATACATGTATGAATTTGAATTTATGCAGAGCTTTGTGGGGTTATGTTAGTATTTTAAATAAGCTATTTTAAATAAGCTATTTTAAATAAGTCTTTTAAATAAGTTCTTTTTATTAATTGACTTAATTAATTCAAGTTGTTAATTGTTTAATTGTAATAGTTGATGATGTCATCATGAGTATAAAATCATACCACTATCATTTACGTAATAAAGCTTTGAATCCTGTGGCATATGGTATCTTTATTCTTTGGCGAAAGTTGTACTGCTCTTGGTCCCTGTTTTGGTTTCTAAGTTTGCGTTTTCAAGGATTACTATGTCATCCAAGGCTGACAGGCATTGGATCCCCTTTGAATGACACCAATACTTAAGCCAATTGTTGAAATTGATCATCTTGTCTTCATATTGTGGCATCATTCTTGGTGAGAGTAAGATGCTACTCAAGGTCAGGATCATACCAGCCTGGGCTACATGCTCAGAGAGCTCCTCTATGTCTCTTCTCATCTAGCCCAGGGAGGTATGTCTCAGGTCATTCACACCAGCATGGACAATGACTGAGTCATATTTGTACTTGCCTTGGAGTGACCTGAGTGCTTGTGTTATGTGACGGATCTTAGCGCCCGACAGGCAGCTCACCATGACCTTCTCCTTGTTCATCCTGGTGAGCGGGACATCAGTGTGCCTGATGATAGAGTCACCTATTACAAGTGTATCAGGTGTGTTGTTTAGCCTTAAGAGCTGTGACTGTTTGGCACACTGGCTTTGTGAGCTATGTATTGCATGTGTTTTGTTTTGGGGTAGCGGTTGCTTGGGTGTCTGCTTTGGAGGTCTCTGTTGCTTAGGCAGATTTCTATTTAGAGCCTCTGAGTATGTTTTTGTGTGTTTATGTGTTTGGTTTGCTGTCATGGTAGGTCTATGTGAGACTGGAATTGTAGTGAGTGTGGTTTCCTTCTCCTCCTGACTGGTTATGCCAGTACTGAGTTGAGAGAGCTTAGCCTCCAGTTTGGCTATATGGTTGCATCTCTCACATGTGTTGGAATCTGTTGGGAGGAGGAGAGGGTTGTCTGTGTACATGAGGCAGTTGTAACATTGCCTCAAGATTCCCAGATTCACCAGCTGGACTGGAGAGGAGATTGACAACTGACCTTTGGACATGCTAGAATAGTATTGGGAATGCCTTTATAATTGACAAAAGGTCCAATGGGGAACAAGGTACTCAAGGGGAGTTTGTGAGGGTGTAGTGCTTTTAATTCTTTAGTGCTGACTTATATAATTGCTTTAGTGAGCAAGTGCCAGGCTTTAGAGTAGGAATAGGGTGTTTATTATGAGAACTAGATCAGTTCTAGGGGAAAAACTGAAGAGCAGACTTTGTGGAGCCGAGAATGGTTTAAACCCAATTAAGCTGCGTTGCCCGATGCTGCGCAATGAGCAAAATCATGCAAAGCCGCACTAAAGCAGGTTTTATACAGGCGGGACTTGAAAGAGCTAGAAATTGGCCCAAAACGGCCAATAGACTACCAGATTCTTGTGCTGGGAACACTCCTCCAGGAATAGATGGGCTGCTCTAAGCTCCCCACTGCCACTGGTGAACAAAGAAGCCTCCCTTTATCCATTAAAGGAAATGAGCAACACAGGAACTTTCCAAAAGTCCAGAATACAGCAAAGCCTGTATTTGGACTACTCTAGGTCAGGAAAGACAGGACACAGTGATATATTTTTTTCTTTTTTGCAACAAACAGCAGGAAAATGCAATAAATATGTAACACAGGCTAGCGCACTTGAGTGTGTAGCCTCAACAGGTAAATGCAACAAACAGGACAAACTTTAAAAGTGCAGGTGCAAAAACTAATTTAAACAGTTTAAAACAGTTCAAGAAGCAGAAATACTTGCAGTTTAGCTAGACTGGACAGTCGCCCAGGTAGTAGCAGCAAAAAAAAAAACACTTTTATCAGGTTAGCAGTCGCTCTTTTAGCACACTTTTATCAGGTTACCAGTCACTCTTTTAGCCTCTCTGCTGCTAGCACCACTCTGCAGGACCACAAGGAGCTTGGCTGAGTAGTAACAAGCGCAAAAAACGCGCCAAAGCGGGTTTTATACAGGGGGACTTGAAAGAGCTAGAAATTGGCCCAAAACAGCCAATAGACTACTAGATTCTTGTGCTGGGAACACTCCTCCAGGGATAGATAGGCTGCTCTAAGCTCCCCACTGCCACCGGTGAACAAAGAAGCCTCCCTTTATCCAAGAAAGGAAATGGGCAACACAGGAACTTTCCAAAAGTCCAGAATACAGCAAAGCCTGTATTTGGACTACGCTAGGTCAGGAAAGATGGGAAACAAGGATAATTTATTTTTTTTTTCTCAGTGTGAGAGGAGTGAATGTACTGCATGGTGTGAGTAATTAATTACTCCAAGCTGGACAATACTTCAGGGATGGTTCAGTGAATGTGTTGCACATGGCAATTGCTACAATGATCTGCAAATGGGACAGCACTTTATTTACTTATTTATTTATTTATTTATTTATTTAGAATGATGAGATGACACCTGGCTCTCAGCATAAAACAAACAGTCTTTTATTTTAAAACAACATAAGTGCTTTCACAGCTCTTGCTGCTTCTTCAGATGTCAGTATAAAAATGCAGTCACACACACAGCAATTTATATAGAAATACAACTAGCAAATCACTTTTTAGATGAGCTTTACATACACTTATTTGCATTAGTTGATTTTAAGTTTATTTATTTTTACATTTTTATTACATTTATCATTTGTATTCTTTTAATACATAATTGCTTAATTGGTTGGTTTGCTAGCTGAAGAAGCAGCAAGAGCTGTGAAAGTGCTTATGTTGTTTTAAAATAAAAGACTGTTCGTTTTATGCTGAGAGCTTGGTGTCATCTCATCATTCTACTTTTTTGGACAGCTTTACTCTAGTTTATTTGTTTGGTGAGACATTTACACAGCACAGGTTGGTCGTTTTCTCTTGTTGGTTATTTATTTATTTATTGTTTTATATTTGTTAATCGGGTAAAGTCTGGTTGGGCAAGTAGCCCGTTTTCAGCGGAGGCCTAGAGAGAAAAGCTCCATAACAATAGTACAAAAAGATTACAAAAATGTTTTAAAAGATTTGCAAACAATATACAAAAATGTTTGACAGTTGCCAACAATCACAATTTACAAAAATGTGAATGTAAAACAGAAAACATTACATTTCTTAAGCCTTACTACAGACAGTAATATGAAACTCATTAGATATATAACTAAAAAAAATACTGTGGCATTTTCATTTGGAAGAAGTATGACAAGAAGATAGCAGAACAGAAAACATTTGATAGAAGGCATGAGAAACTAGCTATGAGTATTACAGGAGCATATCCATTGTTGAGTAAAGTATTCCTTTAGGATTTTTTGAAGCTATGATGATCTGTGTTTTTTAAGATATTCTGGGGTAATAGGTTCTACTGTTTGGCTACTTTAAAGGAGAAATGAGAGTCACAGAAGTAATTATGGAACTTTGTAACCTTGAGTATAAGTTTATCAGATGATCTAAGGGTCCTGGAGTTGGTTTTTCATTGCACTAGGTTGGAGAGTGCAGGGCAGTTTTCAGGTTTGTGGATAATACAGTGGGCAGTGGTGAGCTGATTGAGCAATAACAGATTGGGAAATTCAAGCCAGTGTAATTTTTGAAGAGCAAGGCAATGATGGGTCCTGTAGGATATATTAGCAGCAAATTTTGCAATTTTGTTATAGCAGGAATCAAGTAGCTGTAAATCAGACTTGTGCAGGTTAGTGAAAAGTTGACAACAGTAGAGAAGAGTAAATAGGAGGTAAGATCTGGTTGTGGCTAGTCTGGCATTTTAAGTAAAGTAAGGTTTGACTTTATTTGTAAAGTAGCAAATGAGCATATCTAGTCAGGATGCAATGTTTTATATACAGGACATTCACTATAATGGTAGTGTACTGAATGTCCTACAAATGGTACCTGATACAAAATTATCCAAATAGGATAATAATTCATGCTAGTGCAGAGAATATTCTGCTTTTGGTGAGCACCTGTAAAATGGTGGTTTGCAGCAGCTGCCAGCATTATAGTACATATCAGAAACCAGCACTGCCTACTACTTCATGCTCTGCGTTGAATCCTAGGCCCTGCTTTCAGTGTAGTGTGTGCATGACATGATACAGTTAACAATATTGGCAATATGTAAATATGCAGAAACCTCTACACCTGCAGAATATGTGTTCAGTTCATATTTTGTGTTTGCTACAGCTATATGGCCAGACTTTGTTGAACATACACCTGAACCTGGCCTCTGAAACATTGTTCAGAGGTCTGACTTATTCACACCATGCAGGGGCTTTGCATGGATAAACTGTCACTGCACAAAGACAATGTTATATTTATTGCACAACTTTGCACCTGTAGCATATGAGTATCACCTGGCATCATCCATTGCTGTCTCACAAATGCACTGTACACAGTGCTTACTTGTTCCTTGCATTTGTGATAGTCATGTGTGGCATGTATGCCTGCTAATAGAGAAAACAGCACACATGTGCTAGGTGTTTTTACAGTATTTGTCTTTGTGCTTCTACAGGTCTCCCTCAGTCTAATCTGTGTATTTAGATGGGATTAATCACAAAGAATATCCCAATTGCATTGTTCCAAATCATGTACGGCAGTAATGGCCGGCCATTAGGTAATACATTTCACTTACCCATGGAAGACAAGGAGCAGTACTGATATCACTGAATGATACAGTCATGAGGCATCATGTACTGTGTGAAACAAATAAGTATTCACTTTGGGTATGTAACTCTGGCTGCACCCGAGATGGGTGCTGCATGTAGGAATTATGTGCTCTGTGTATGTAACCCAGATATTTAAATTGGGTATTTAATACTAGCTGCGTGCATGATAGGTGTTATGTGTAGGAATGATGTGCTTTGTAGTTGAACCGAAGTATTCATACGGCATATAAAACTGACTGCATCTGTGATAAGCGCTATGCTTAGGAATTAAGCACACTGCATATAACTCAAATATTTACACTGTGTTTATAACACTGTGACTGCATCACCGGCAGATATGAATAGGAATTATATAGTCTGCGTGTAACCCTGGCAGATGATTAAGGATATGAACTGCTATAAAGCTTTTTCCCATGGTCCATGGCTTCATTACTTCAGCCTCCTAATGTGGGACTTGTTTTGTGATAATTGTAAAATTGGCTAGAGTTCTCAACAGCCTCATGCATCACATGCCTAGTAACTAGCTATGAACCCATAAACTGAAGTATTCTCATTGGATTTATAACAGTGCCTACAACTGTGACAAATGTATTGCCTAGGAAGTATATACTATATGTGTATTCCAAGCCTTCCATCACTGTTTATAACCCAGGAAGTAGCTGAGGAAGGTTCTTTATCTATATATGCACTCTTGTGTGTTATCCAGCTATTCTTGGTATCATTTACTCACCACAATATTAATTTCTCTATAGCTATACGACTACAATATTTCATTATGATTTAAGATTACAGTGGGACTGTACTTGCGTCTGGAAATATCTCAATGAGCTAATTGATGACAGAGGTTATTTAGTCAAGATGATCCCCTTCCTGTGCTATAAATCCAGTAGTAGTTTGTGCAGCAATGTGAAACACAGCACTTCAAAAGTGACGTAAATGATTAGTACTGCCATCTGGTTAAATGCAGTTTGTAACCTCAGGGAATGTCTGATCATTTCTATAAAACAGAATTTATGATAGTCTTCTCCAAGGTCCCTTTGACAATTGTGCCATTGAGTAGGGCGCATTAGACAAGTCATTCTAAATGTACAAGGTAGGAGACCTTATTTATGTAGAAAGTAGGAGACCTTGTTCATGTTATTTTTATTATTACTATTATTATTATTACACAATCTCTGATGTTACTGTAGTCATTTTGTATCTTAATGAGACTTTTATTATGTGGGTACATTTTGTTTAAAATAGTGTTAACTTCACTCTTCTTTTTTTCACATGACTATCTGTTTAGTCTATTGATCTATCAGTGCTTGTTGGTCATTTTAAACATTTGGTTTGTTTTATAATCGATATGTCATTTTTAGCCATTCGTTTCAGGTCATTCCCATAAAGAATCCTCAGAACAGTTCAATTACTCACTTATCTAATGAAAAATAAATTACACGAATGAAGAAATCTAAAAAAAAAAAAAACAAGCAATGTGTATGCAGAGCTGGAACGATCAAGTGAGTCATGTCAGCCATATAAGCAGGCAATATATTACTTAAGCACAGCCAAGTTTTGCACATTAAGTACTAGACTGGATGCAGCCATGTGGATGTTGCATTTAAGAACTAACCACCATACACACAGCCCAAGTGTTTGTACTGATTATATGGCCCTTACTGCAGCTGAGAACCCTGTGACAATGCACATTTGCCTCTGACTTTGCATTGATGATGGACAGTACACAAACAATTAACCATTGTAAATATTTATGGAAAGTGAAAGAAAAGTATCATAAAATATTAGCAGTTATGCAGCTGAAAGGAAAATAGAACAAAGAAGTAAAAAGTAAGTACTACAAGCAAAAGTGAGATCAAAACAATAATACCAGCAAAATCATAAAAGATCTCAGGAAATACAAAACAACATATATATTTTCCAGGTATTTCAATATTTAAATCATCAAGATAGAATAGAATTAAAGCATTTTTTATTTATCCAAAAGTGTTTAAAGTATTAAATCCTACTCTGATGAAACTATGACTTTTAATTAAAGCTGCACCCATGAATAAACGTTGGTGATACTTATGATAATGCAGTAAAACAAAGCAATGTGTACAAAAACGACCCAAAAGTAAAAAACTTGTAAACCAGCTAGGGTCATCCAGTGCTGTGGAATAAATCTGGAAAGCCGAAATAGTCAAGAAAAGTGTTTAATCCTCAGTTCAGTAAAACAAGGTAAAGGCCAAGTGCTTTCATCCTAACACTTAAGACTTCTTCAGAACCCTGTGCTGTGAAAAACCTAAGGCTACAGATATATATTTATTCATATACTTAACATATTATTGCAGTTTTCTTTTTAATTTTAAGTATCCGTTGGTCTCCCCTTTATAAAAATTCAAATAAGGAAAGAAAGGGAAATGTATTACTTCAGAAGTATTAAGGTTGTAGAAACCATTGTTAAAAAAAAAAAACTTTGTTCCATTAATGATGAGGTCATCCTTCTGCATCTCATTATCTTCAGTGCTCTCAAGAACATTTATCTTTTATAACGAGTAGATACCAAATTGGCATACTTTTAAATTGTCCATGTACTGCTTAGTTAGTTCTACAGACCACTACCCTGTCAATTACAGCTGTTAACATTAGTGTATAAAATGTCGTTCAAAAACAAATTTCTTTAGAATGCCGTTCTGTTTTTTTATATTAATAACTACTTTATCAAAAATCGTGGTGTACTTACTCATAACAGTTGATTTTCCTCTTCAACCTGTGGTTTATTCCCATAATTTTCATATTCTTTTGCTGCACACTAATAGGGTATTTTGCTTGTGACCCTTGTTCATTTGCTGAACATAATCCAGTAGTTTTAATAATGATGCACAAGATAGAAACTATGTACATAGTTTCTATCTTGCAGTGCCCATAAGCAATGTGAATATATATTACTTCAGCACATGTTGGTGTATCAACCAGACATTACTGATAGATACTGTCATACAATTTTGGATTTTATGTAGGGCTGTCACATAAGAAAATTGGAAAATCAGGTGAGGCAGCCTTGAGACCTGGCACTGTGGAAAAACAAGAGAACTTGCCTCTTCATTGGACAGGTTCTCTCTAATAAGCGGCAATTGCTGGGGTGCTTACTATGTTTGATCAGTTCTTCTTGGCCTGAACTTTACTTACTTAGCTGTGACTATGCAAAACTTACAGTCTGACTACACAAGGGATGTAAAAATAGCTACTCAAATTGTTATAGATTTGTGCAAATTCACAAAACAAAAGCAAAACAAGTATTGCCCTTCCCACCTACAGTTGTTTGGGATGCAACCCACCATACTTTATTATGTTTAGTCCTGGGCTACTGCAACTCAGAGAAAGACTGATCAATAAAATACAAAGAAAAGTGGCATTGTTCTTTCTCTGGGAATGCTGAGGTTGTGAATAGCATACAGATCACTGCACTTTGAGCTGATGAACTTTCCTGCTATATGTAAGAAGAGGACAATAACAAACAACTACTCTCCTGAGCAATGAAGCCTGAGCAACTGCAAAATGAGTAGCTTAACAATGAGCAACTGAGAGACCTGCTGTTTGTGGCTGATCCTTTAAAATGATGAGAACTAATACCAGGGTCGACATTGCCCATGTTCTACAAGCAAACACATGTCCCTTGTAATGGAAGCCAGTACAGGAGTAAATGGTCAGGCCTGACCTGTGAACAGTTAGAATAGTACAAAAGGTATCACCAGAGGGTTATGTATCAGTTGCTAATCATGTAACATAGGCAAATTTGCTGTGATGATATATGAAGGACACTTGTATTCATCACACCTGATCGTCACAAAGATGCAAAGAACACTACAAAAGTCATTCATATTTGTAGAAAATGAGCTGCACCATAAAAGCTGCCAAGGAATACTGTACTGGGTTCTGTTTTTCATGAGAGACACTACATCATTTTTCTCTTCCTATTCAAGGTATTACAAGCATGTATACCCACTATTACCAACTCAGCCACTCCATCTTTGCCCACCAGTTTACAATTTTAATTGATCTCTGCACTTTTTGCAGATTTAGCACCTTTAGTCTACCTCAAGCATCACATACCTGGAGTAAATACTGTACCACTCCATACAGCACGTCGCTACTAGTCATAGTGTATACATAATGTGCATGCGACCCCTCACTGACCCATGTTACAATTTTGACTGTGTGCATGAGAACTGTTAGCACTAGGAGAAAACTGCTCCCAATAAATGTTCTACATTTAGTATGAACCAATGCTTTATTTAGCATGGCAGTCACTTTGTCAGAAGCATTGCGGTGTTCACTGCTCACAAATAATTTGTCATTTTTGTCTCAGGTTCCTGCCATGCTTAATGGTGGTGCCATTGTCCATAGATACAGTTACAGTAGATAACCTATTGCTTATGTCACCTTACCCTATGGTATGTACTGAATACCTCATAATGGTCTAAACCCTGTTTGGACAGTTTTAATGTGGGCATCCTTGCAGATTCTTCTGCTGCACTCACAATAATGCATCATTGGAATCACACTAACTTTTGTTCACCTTTGACACTTGTAGATAATTTGTCACATTTCATTGGTCCCTATGCATATATTTTATATAAAATGCATTCACTATGACACTGTTAGCTGTACTCAGTGTGCTGAAATGATTGTTGCCTGTTGTGGAAACAAAATTATGCCTTTAGTTGTTGTTGTCTTTCGGCTTTTCCTGGTTAGGGGTCACCACAGCGGAACTCCAGTCCAGTAATGATTGGCAGTAGATTTTGATGAATGCCAAGTTGCCAGCTCGACGTTCAACCTTCAGCGAAGGCACGCCCATTTATGCATGTCTTTCGAATGCCCACGCAACTGCGGGGAAGACATGCAGACTCCACACAGAAGGCACTCCCCGCACTCCAGCTGAGAATTGAACGGGAGAACCTCTTGCTGTGAGGCAACAATGCTACGGCTGCACCACCTCGGCATACAGATGGTTATATATACACACACATGTATGTTGTTCTGTTTTGAGCTAAACAAATAAATATCTTTGACTTATGTCTGGCCA
This sequence comes from Protopterus annectens, assembly GCF_019279795.1. Classification (NCBI taxonomy): domain Eukaryota; kingdom Metazoa; phylum Chordata; order Ceratodontiformes; family Protopteridae; genus Protopterus; species Protopterus annectens. Next base: position 1,890,825,599 of record NC_056728.1, on the reverse strand, counting down.
ATGAATGCTCTGTTGTACTGCTGATTCTGTCACATACCAATGTTCAGTCACAAACTGATGTGATCAAGCTTTAAAACATCCCTTTTTAATTTTCCTAGCTGTTATGCTGAATCCTAATTGCTAGGTTTGCTTATATGTGCACACTGTAAGCACAGCGTCTGTACCATGCCATTGACATAAATGTGGCTGCACTCTTGCATATGAATGTCATGCTAGGCTATCAACCATGACAGGTACAATGCAGGGTGTCCTACACATGGATTCTGTACAATAATGATGCATGCTTGTGTATTCCAGGTGCTGTTTGTTGTTGGCATATATAGTTGTTATTGCAGTGCCATGAGATAACTGCTTATGAATACAGATTAATGTCACAGCACACACTAATGAGACATCTATTCTACTCTAATGCTTTCCAGAGCATCAAAAGGCACCTGCAGAACAGAGAAGGGTGGATGAGGAGGAGGACCATTGTCATTTGCTGAATGCCATGTGACAGGAAGTGAAACAGGCTGTGGAGAGACACTACATCCTCTTCACTGGGAGGATTTGGGGTTGTGGCAAATGCCTAAAGTTCTTTGGACATGTCTTGTGAAAGTCAGCAAGGACTTAACAAGATGTACCATTATAGAACAAGCCACAAATCAAATTGCTGTGAAAATCACTCCCTTGTGGGAGACAGACAATCCACCTTGCTTTTAAAATCAACACTATTCCAAAAGATAGAATCAGCATTAGAATACGTGTGGGTCACCAGGACCAGTATATGAGCATTGTCTACGAGGTTCTAAAGTAGAGACTAAAACCAGTGCAGATCCGGACCAAAAACAAAGTGATGTATATCCAAAGGCTCAAAAGGAATGAAACAGTCCAAAATTTCTTAAATAAAACTTACTTTAATGGAAAGAAAATACAAAATAAAAATTACATCAAGCGCTTTCGCCTGGGATCATACCAGGTTTTTTCAAGATAAAACATTATTAAAAATTCAAAGCTTAAATACCTTCTAGTCCAAGTCATGTGACTAGAACACCAATTAATAAAATATGCAGACTGAATCTTAAAGCAACCATAGATTCTTTCATTTAAATAAATTCATACAATGAACTACAAACCAACAAGGTTATACTAGATATTTTAAAAAATGTTCACAATACAATCCGTATTAAAAAAATACAGCAACCCTACAAAACTACACACCAACTTGTAATACCTTAAGGCAACATTAAAAACTTGTGGAAAATTCATGTGTGCCTTGAGAACCATTCAAAGATTGTAGGTAAAAAAATCTTCTGCCTATCATACACGCCTGCTCAGATGTGACCTGTGCCTGACATACAAGGCCATGTACAACCCGGAATTAATGGACATGCTCCACCTCAAAAAATCCAAATCTACCAGATCCACTAGAGCAAGCAACTTAAACCTTAGCACAGATACAAATAGGACATGCTGGAGGGATAGATTTGTCACCCAGAGACTCCCTATGCTGTGGAATAAAATCCCGGTCCATGTGAGGCAGAGCACCTCGCTGGCTCTGTTCAAGAGAAATCTTGACCGGTGGATGGGAGATCGTAGGTTTACCCCGGGAATCATCTCGGTGTCACTGCTGGACAGAGGCACAACAAACTAATGGGCACAGTATTTTTTAACATAAGGGGTGGCGTAAGCCACAAAACTTTGGGCTAGGCTTATAAATGCCTTAGGGCAGATAGCCTAGTATAAACCTATGAACCTATGAACCTATGAACAAAGTTAAAAAGGTTGTTTAAAACATTCTCCATGTTAATAAAATAAACAACACACCCAAAAAACTGTGGAAACATGAAAATCATAGCTTAGCCCTCCTCAGCTTTAAAACAGTCATAATACTAATACTGTCATTCAAACCAGGGGGCTTAGTTGCATTCAATTTGAGCTGCCACCACAATTCCTTATATTCCAGTCAGGCTTCCCAATAACCCCCACTGCTGTCCTGCAGGACCTGGTCTAAAATTAAAAACTTGAGTTGCGTATTAGGGCATGTACCAAGATGCTTAAAAAAAGCATTGTTTTCCTTCTTCTTAGATACATCATAAAGGTGCTCATATATCCTTCTTCTAAGTGTTCTCTCAGTTTTACCCATGTAAAAACTGGAGCACTGAGTGAAAAACCCTAAATAAACAAACCCTTTTGTACCACAGTGATAGAAATGCTTGGCCTTAACCCTAAACCTCCTACATGGAATAAATAATGAATTTTCATTAAGCACATAAGGACATTGCTTGCATGAACCACACTTATACGTGCCGAATTTCGGGCAAACCCTCGTGGAACCCACACAAGATTCACCCTCAAAAAGGCTCTTAAGGTTCATGTCCCTTTTCCTAATAAAGTGGGGGCATTCCTTAACGATCTGCTTAAAATCATCATGATGTGCCAAAATAGGCCAATACTTTGTGATTAACTGTTCTACCTTTGACGAATCCCCAGAAAAGGTATGCACAAAACTATTTTGATATTCAGTCTGTTCTGATGATTTAAAAAGGGTGTCACAAGTCGCCCCACAACCTAACAGAGGGCAATAAACAGCCTCCCTACCAGCAATTACCTCCCCAGCTAAATAATTTACTAAATGTGCTGGGTACCCCCCTTTCATTGAAAAGTTGCTTCAAAAAATTGACCTCATCAAAAAAAAACTCCCATGTACAACACATCCTTGAGGCACGTATAAATTGCCCTTTCACTATGCCTTTCTTCTGTTGAAAGGGGTGACCACTATTAAAGTGTAAGTAAGAGTTGGAGAAAGAATTTTTCCTGTATACCTTAGATTGAAAGGTGCAATTACTAACATCTTTGAAAAGAGCAACATCAAGATAATTCAGGTAATCACTGTTAACATTGTAAGTAAATGTTAAGAAGGGGGTGGTGGAGTTGATGTAAACCATAAATTCCAAAAATTGGTCAAAGTACCATCCCATAAAAGGCAAATGTCGTCACGGTATCGTTTGTAGTGGGTAATGAATCGAACCCAATTCGTAGAAAAAAAAATTTACTTTCCCAGTGGTGTAGCACGATGTTGGCATAACTAGATGCACAAGCAGTGCCCATTGCTACACCCTTTTTCTGCTTGTAAAAATCACCCTTGAAATAAATAAAATTGTTGTCCAGGACAGTCTCCATAAACTCAACCAATAGTCCAATCATGTTAACCCTAGACCAGATTCAGTAGCTAAAGTATCATTGAACCATTCCAAGCCTACGTCATGGGGGTTACTAGGGAATAACTCAACTATATCTATCGTTGCCATTAGTAGTTCTGGTTGGTAAAATTTTTTTGGATGCCAGAAAGAAAATCCCATCAATCTTTGCAGACATGGGGTAAAGCAAAAGCAAATTTGTTGATTTTGAAATCAATGAACTTTCCTAAGGGCTCTGTTATACCATCAACCCCTGACACAATAGGCCTGAAATTCAAAGGATCTAAGCCCTTATGTGTTTTATGGATTCCAAAATTTGCAGGTGTCCTTGGATTTTTTACATGTAGATAGTTCTATAATTTCTCATTTATCACACCCTGCAGTAAATGGTCCATGAGTGAGTAAGAAATCTTGGAATATGCTATATTTAACTCATTCCTAGATACCAATTCGTAACGCTCAAAGTCCTGCAACATATTGTGAATATAATTGTCATATATCATGTTGTACATTAAAACTACGCCTCCACCTTTGTCCGGCTTCATCACCCGGATGTCCTCGTCGCAAAGCCTTCTTACCAACTGACTGAGCTCTTGTCTAAAATTAACAGATGGAGTATGAGACCTATTCAGACAGAAATCTCTTAAATCTATTTCCACCAAGTCCTCAAACAATTTTAACAATGGATTTAAAGGTGGATTAAATGTACTAGGTCTGGTATGCCCATAATTAATCTGAGTTTGACCTTTAAAAAAGAAGGAAAGATTCAGCCGTCTAACAAAAAGTTTTAAATCAACTAAGACGGTACATAGATCAAGCCTACGTGAGGGTACAAAATGAAGCCCTTTAGTAAAAAGCTCAAAAAAGTCATCAATAATTGTGATGTCAGTAAAATTGTAAATAACAAAATTATCCTTTTTGATTAAAACACAATTGTCATGTACTCCCTCAAAAGCTTCATGAACAGAACTCCTGATACATTCATCACCTACAGCCCTTATCTGCATGTTATCTGCATGTTCTGTTCCACATCTGAGGTTGGTGTGTAACATTCCTCCCCCCTGGTCTGCCCGGGGGATAGTGAATCTTTCCTTCTTTTTTAAAGGTCAAACTCAGATTAATGATGGGCTTACCAGACCTAGTACATTTAATCCACCTTTAAATCCATTGTTAAAATTGTTTGAGGACTTGGTGTAAATAGATTTAAGAGATTTCTGTCTGAATAGGTCTCATACTCCATCTGTTAATTTTAGACAAGAGCTCAGTCAGTTGGTAAGAAGGCATTGCGACGAGGACATCCGGGTGATGAAGCCGGACAAAGGTGAGGGCGTAGTTTTAATGTACAACATGATATATTACAATTATATTCACAATATGTTGCAGGACTTTGAGCGTTACGAATTGGTATCTAGGAATGAGTTAAATATAGCATATTCCAAGATTTCTTACTCACTCATGGACCATTTACTGCAGGGTGTGATAAATGAGAAATTATACAACTATCTACATGTTAAAAATCAAAGGACACCTGCAATTTTTGAAATCCCTAAAACACATAAGGGCTTAGATCCTTTGAATTTCAGGCCTATTGTGTCAGGGGCTGGTGGTATAACAGAGCCCTTAGGAAAGTTCATTGATTTCAACATCAACAAATTTGCTTTTGCTTTACCCCATGTCTGCAAAGATTCATGGGATTTTCTTTCTGGCATCCAAAAAAAATGTTACAAACCAGAACTACTAATGGCAACCATAGATATAGTTGAGTTATTCCCTAGTAACCCCCATGACGTAGGCTTGGAATGGTTCAATGATACTTTAGCTACTGAATCTGGTCTAGGGTTAACATGATTGGACTATTGGTTGAGTTTATGGAGACTGTCCTGGACAACAATTTTATTTATTTCAAGGGTGATTTTTACAAGCAGAAAAAGGGTGTAGTAATGGGCACGGCTTGTGCATCTAGTTATGCCAACATCGTGCTACACCACTGGGAAAAATTTATTTTTTCTACGAATTGGTTTCAATTCATTACCCACTACAAACGATACCTTGACGACATTTGCCTTTTATGAGATGGTACTTTGGACCAATTTTTGGAATTTATGGTTTACATCAACTCCACCACCCCCTTCTTAACATTTACTTACAATGTTAACAGTGATTACCTGAATTATCTTGATGTTGCTCTTTTCAAAGATGTTAGTAATTGCACCTTTCAATCTAAGGTATACAGGAAAAATTCTTTCTCCAACTCTTACTTACACTTTAATAGTGGTCACCCCTTTCAACAGAAGAAAGGCATATTGAAAGGGCAATTTATACGTGCCTCAAGGATGTGTAGTACATGGGAGTTTTTTCTTGATGAGGTCAATTTTTTTTAACCCATACACATACCTTACAGTTTCTCCAATAACTTCACTTCCACCCACTATTTGGCTACCTCTTGAAGTTACATTGTTATCACTGATCTCAACTATCAAAAGACAAAAGCCTTCCTAGAAGATTTGGGATTCAGGTGACTTAAACCTTTGGATAGAAACAACTGATATTTCACTGGGGAAGTATAGAGCAGGCCATTCATTGTAACTTTATATCTGAAATAATCCAAATATTGCTTTTGCCAATGAGCCCCTTTTCTGGTCACATTGAGTGGATATGAGAATTTTCTTGTACCAGACATATGCTGTAGGAATACAAACCAGATGTTAACCTTTACAGACTTGCTTTGTTGCTTTCCAACATTAAAGATTACTTGGTGCAATGCTTACGAATAGGGCAAAGTATAAGAGAGGCTCCCAGTGACTCCCTAAGCCACACTGGTAAATTAGGCAGAATAGTCCCTAGTTCTTATTCAGAATCAGTGCTATGTATCAGCAAATAACAAACTCCTCCAAGGTATGCTTCACCAAGATAAAACAAAAGTGAGATGGCATTATCATTGTAAATTAAATGACTCACAGTGGAGGTCATGTCTGACTTTCTCGGCCAAACAAAGTTTCTCTCCCTTGTATGGTTTATGATGCCCACGCCCTGGCCCAGCAATCAAGGAGCCTCAATCTTCAACACTAACACCAGAGAGGGCATCTCATATGAGAGGAAAGGATAACAAATACACACAGTAAAGTACAATTTCCCTTAAGTACACACAGATTTCACAGTCAGTCTGGGGCTGGTTGCGCCCTTGCTCTCCAGGTCCCCAATAAGACTCCCCACTGGCACAGGTATAGGGTCCAAATCTCAGCCTAGATGGCAAGCTAACCTCCAGTACCCTATCTGTCCAACCAGTGCTTTGTGTCCCTGCCCAAGTAGCTGACACACACACCTTGAGATAAGTATTTATACAATTTCACAGACACTCCTGGGAAAGGCTGACACAGATTCCCCAGCTGTGCACCTTTACCCAGGCTGTATGGTAGTAATTACTGCCACCGCCAGCTAATAATTATCAGCTACCCAAAGGCCCTTAAAAGGCTGTCCAATTATTACTGTGCAATATTATTATCCAGTTGGTAAGTGTGACTAATCAGTCAAGGCTTATTAGAGTAGCCTTGTACAATAAACTCTATAAATATGCAATGTACTCTAGAGATTAACTTCTCTACATAAACCAGCCACAGTTAAAAGGGTTTAAAATATTTAATAATATATACTAAAAACACAAGACAAATACTTCTACACCACAGTGCTATTCAAGAGTTCAGAGGTCACACAGAAACCTAAAATAATTCCGTAGTACAGTTCTGAAATAACAGAAAAACACTTAGTCTAATCTTTATAGTCCTAGCTATTTCTACAAGAAAACATACTTCTAAAATAATTTACTTGCATAGAGCAAGGCAGTGCTGAGATGAATGTCAAGACAAAAATGCTAAATAATCTGTGGTTCTCACTGTTTAAATTGAAACTGCAGTTCTGCTAAAACATTACATCATTTGGTTACACTTTCCTGGTTCTTAGGCCACACCAAAACTGTATTTACATTCTTTTACACATTCCGCATATAAATTTTGGTCATTAACTTTAGCCTTAAAACAATAGGCAGGATGCTTACTCCAGACTCATTGACTCCAAATTCTAACTTCAAAGGACATACAAAACATAATTTAATTTCAAAGAACATTTGAAATGCTTGTTTTAGTTTTCCTTACAGCAGATGGCAATGTTGCTACAATCTTGAAGTTCACATTTTACAGTTTTCATTTAAGAAACAAGCCTGTATTTTATTTTTTATATTTACAAATGCCAGAATTATGTATCAAATTCTATTTGACAAGGCTAGCAGACTTCAGCCTTTTCTACCAGTCTTCACATGGTTCATCTCTGCAAAACTCATACATTAATGGTAATCCATATCATTATCCCTCCAGAGGAGTGTAAAGGATTCCATTCCCCCATTGTTGGGACTTTAGTGCTCAAGATGCAGGTTATGGACATATCACATGGCTTTGCCCATCTGTTAGTAATCCTTGGGCACAATTGATTAGGTTGATAAGTGTTATATCCTAATCTTTGCTACCTGACCAATAGGATTTTGTCTTTTGGTTGCTGAGTATCATCCCTCCTCAATTCAAGATAGCTACATTGTTACTGCTGTGAATTTGGAATGTGATGCTTATCCTGTGGCCTTAATTTTCCAGCACTGGAAGTTCATCTCATAGGATCATAGGCTCATAGGAAGTCACTAGGCTAATGGCCCTAGGGCCTTTACAAGTCTATCTAAGCTTTAGCCTTATTTCCATGATCAGTACCTAATGCCCATGTCCAAGAGAGGCAGAGGTGGAACCCCTGCGGTGAATTTATGGTTATCTATCCAATTATGCATACTGCATTTAAAGAGGACCAATGAGGTGCTCTGTTTGACATGAAGTTGGAGTCAGTTCCAAAGGTGTGATAACCTCTGAGAGATAAATTTGTCCCTCCAGCAGGTTCTATTAATGTCACATGCCAGGTTAAGGTTTTTAGAGTGAGTAATCTGTATACCATTTGACTTGCAGATATGCAGCATTTCCAATAAATCAGGGACAGAAATTGCCTTATATGCAATGCAGAGATAATCTCTGAGTAGTCTGTATGAAACAAAATAAAGTGGCAGTGATTTTTGATGATCTGCATAGCACAGATGCTGAAAACCTTGAATTTTCCTTGTGAGGAACTTTTGTGGGTTCTCCAATTGCTGCCAGGGCTTGGAAAGGTACATACCAAAGGGGGCATTGTACTCAGTTATTGGCCTGATGAGGGAAGAGTACAGGGAGCTTATAATTTTTTTTTCTGGAATCAATACCCTTACTTATGAGATGAGGGTTATAGAATGCCCTTCTTACCATTGTGGAAAGATAGTTATCAAAGGTAAGATTGTTGTCAACCTATGTGTGCAGGTCTCTCACCACTGAGTGTGTACTTAGGGTGTTGCTATTGATGTGGTAGTTAAGAGGAGCATCACTCTTACCAAAAGAGATGATAATACATTTCTTTGCACTGAGTTTAAGGCCATGACTTTTGCACCAAACAGTTGTGTAAAACCCTCTTGAAGATTCTCATTTGGAGATTATGTGACCGCTCCCAGTTTGCCGTCATCAGCAAACTTTGTCAGTAACAGACCTTTAGTTTTAGCTTGTACCTTGGAGAAATATATTGCAAACAGTAGGGGTCCCAGGACTGAGTCCTGTGGAACACCACTGGTTACAGGTCTGCTGTTGTTAGTGGATTCCCCTATTTTCACTATATGCGTTCTATCAGTTAGCCATTCAGCAACTCATCTAATGATATAAGGGTTGATACCTAACTGGGTGAGTTTGTCAATGATGCCTGAGAGGGGGATAGTGCCAAAAGCCTTGACTAAGTCCAGGTAGGCTGTATGCACAGATTTCCCTTATCCAGGGCCTTGATGACTGTCTCAAAGAAGTCCACCAGGTTTAACGGGCATGGTCTCCCTTTGAGAAATCCAAACTGAGTAGGGTCAAGTGTTTGGTGATTACCTATATATTTGTTGATAAGGTCCATGACGATTTGCTCCATCACCTTGCAGATAAGGCTAGTCAGGCTAATAGGTCCATAGTTTCTGAGGTCAGTGGAAGCACCACCTTTATGCAAGGGAATAATGGTGGCCATTTTCCATTCAGCTGGGACAAAACCGGTGCTTAGAAAATGATTGAAAAGAGTACCCGATGGTGTTGCTAACTCTTGTTGGAGTCCATGTAGCCTGGGATGTGATTAGATCCCATAGATGCTGTGTTTTTGGCCTTAGTGAGGGCATTTACAACCTACTATTTAGAGATACAAGGTAGGTCACAGGTGGAAGGGATGTAATGGGTGATGTGTGGCAGGGACAGGGGTGTGAAGTTTTTTACAGAACCTGTCAGCCAACAGGTTAGCTATGTCCACAGGCTCAGCATATATGGTATCATTAACTACCATTTCAGCACAGATCTGGGCCTTTCCTTTTATGTTACGGATGTAACTAAAGAACACTTTATGGTTGGCCTTAGTTGAGGTGGCTGATTTGGCTTCATAGTTTGCTTTGTAGGATTTCACAAAGAGTCTTATTTGCTTGTTTAAGCTAAGGAGGGAGTGTTTCCAGTCAAGGGCTTGCTCCCTCTTACTCTTAGACTGCAATTTCTTCCTTTTATTGTAAAGTCTGTTAATGGCAATTGTCCACCAGGCAGGTTTGCTTTTCCTTTAGGAGTTTGTTTTGGTCCTATCAGGTATGGCTGAGTCAATGCAGTCATGCAGGTGTTTGTATAAAGCATTGGTGTAGAACTCGGCATAGTTGCCAATTCCAACATGGTGGAGTGCAGTGAAGCTATTTATACCATCCCCAAAAGGTTCTAATCTGCTTTGGAGTAGTTTTTGAGGTTAGTTGCTGCTGGGGGGGGGGGGGTCAGGTGTGATAGTTACTTCAAATGAGACTAATTTGTGATCCGATCTCACCTGGAAAGACCTCACAGTAGGGGTGCTACAGTGGTCCCCCATATTGGTAAGCACCACCTCCAGAATGTTCGTATCTGTTGTGGGTATGTCAACTAGCTGGTCCAGAATTAACAAAGTCAAGGAACCTTTGGGCAAGTGAGTTTAAGCACAAGTAATTTACCCAGTCAATGGATGGGTACTTAACGTATCCCAAAACCATGGTGTTAAGATGTATCTCGAGAGATTCAAGTAGATCCAAATAGGCAGAGTGGGTCTCCTGATTCATGGAGTGGGTCCTGTAGCTAGCAATGACTTGAATAGGTGTCCTACCAACAGTTAATTGTACCTGAATTATCTCCAGGGAATCATACTGTTTAACCAATCTGGAGGTGTATTTATCATTAATGAATATTGATACACCACCTCCTTTAATTTTGACATCTTCAGTTTGTGGTTTGAACATGTGGAAGGCGGTGTAACCCAGTATGGCTGGGGTGCTCCTCACAGCCCTGAACCAGATCTCCATGACTACACACATGTCTGTGCATTCCAAGGTGAGGACTGCTTCCAGTGGGTACAGTTTCATGTTAACACTCCTTGAGACTGTTTTTAGATGGAGTTTTCACATCTGGAATTTTTTCCTTGCGACACTGCCGAAAAAGGCACTATGGAGGTGGCAAGAGTCTTAGCCAGTAGCCGAAATCCCAAGGGTGACAAATGAAGACCGTCTCTGCCAAAGCATTGAGGTCTGTCTATCATGTCATCCAAGGCTGACAGATACCAGATCCCCTTACAATGACACCCAAAACTAAGCCAATTATTGAAGTCAATCGTTTTCTGTTTGTAGTGATGCATCATCCTAGGTGAAGGTAAAATGCTGCTTAAGGCTAGAGACATACATGCCTGAGACACATAATCCATGAGCTCATCTCTCTTTATATAGTCCAGAGAGGTATGTCTCAAGTCATTTTCACCAACATAGACTATGACGAAGTCATAACAGTACATGTTGTTGAGAGACTTGAGTGCACATGTGATATGGTGGATCCTAGTACCTGACAGACATCTGATTGTGACCTTTTCCTTATCCATCCTGCTGAGAAGGACATCTGTATGTCTCATGATGGAATCAGCTATAACTAATATGTTTGGTTTTGAGGTTTGCCTTAAGGGCTTGACAGGTGAGACACTGGTACATGATCTATTCTATGTACTGTGTTTTGTAGAGGAAGTATGTGTAGTGTGTTTGTGTTTGGGAGGTTTCTGGTATTTAGGTATGCTTCTGTTGAGGACCTCCACGTCTGTATGTATGTGTAATATGTGTTTGGGTGGAGCAGGGGGTGAGATGTGCATGCTGGCAACCCACTCATTCTCATATGTACCAACTGGTGTGTGAGAGAGCATGGATTCAAGGTTCTTAATATAGTTGCATCCCTCACATGTTGAGTTTGTGTGGACTAGGAGTCAGCAAACATGAGGCAGTTGCTACACTGCCTCAGGATGCCCATGTCGACCAATCTGGCTGGAGAAACTCTGGGAAACTGTCCTTCTATAGTATTAGATAAATTTATATGGTCAGGAAAAGTGGTCACATTTATGAATGGCTAGTGGGTGAGAGGTGTGTTGGTACCTCTGAGGCTAGGCTTAGTATTACACCTGACAGTAAAGCTAGGCTGCAAAAAAACTGTATTCTTAGAACTTAGTGGCTTTTGAGTTGCCTGCCTCTACGATAAATTTGAAATTGGACACTCCTTCCAGTCCTATCACATCAGCTTATTCTACTGAGTACAATGAGATCATTTGGGAAGGCTCACCTCATTAGTTTCTTAACCTTGAATTATCTTCTGTTTCTTCCCTTACTACTTAAAATACACTTTATTCAGCTCCTTTTACTGTATTTGTATTTATTCCAACTTTATTACTTTATTTTATGTTTTGCTGCTTGTGCTTAAAAGTGTTCAATTGCATTTATTCTGCTACTACTTAAAAATACACTTTATTCAGCTCCTTTTACTGTATTTGTGTTTCTTCCGACTTTATTACTTTATTTTGTTTTTTGCTGCTTGTGATTAAACGTGTTCACTTGCATTTATTCTGCTGTATTTATTACTGATTGTTAGTAGCCTGATTAAATTGTAATTGTTATTCTAAGCCTCTTAGTTTTAGTTTAAGGACTTGGGCTTCAGGCCAGTTATTTTACATTAAGAAGGATTGTGGTCTACACTCTTGTGGAAGGAGAGTGTAGCCTCTGCCCTTCTGAGCTGGGAATTGCTGGGTGAAGGCTTATTGTGTATTTACTCCAGTTTAAGCACTTGAGTTCCAAACCAGTTATTTTACATTAAGATTTGTGGTCTAAACTCTTGTGGCAGGAGAGGATAGCCCACACCATTCTAAGTTGGGAATTGCTGGATGAAGGCTCATTTTGCCTGTTATTCTGAAACTGTCTTAGTTCTGGTTTAAACACTTGTGCTCCAAACCCAAACTTATTTTGCCTTTATTCTAAGTTTCTTTGTTCCAGTTTAAGAACTTGGGTTCCAAACCAGTTATTTTACATTAAGACGTTTTGTGGCCTAAACTAAGCAGGACAGGATAGCCTACACACTTCTAAGCTGGGAATTGCTCATTGAAAGCTCATTGTGTCTGTTATTCTGAAAGTGTCTTAGTTCTGGTTTTAGCACTTGGGCTCCAAATCAGTTATTTTACATTAGGAGAGTTGAGGTCTGGACTCTTGTGGCAGTAGAGTGTGGCCTACACCCTTCTATGCTGGGAATTGCTGGTGAAGGCTTATTGTGCCTGTTATTCTAAGTGCCTTTACTCTGGTTTAAGCATTTGGGTTCCAAAGCAGTTACTTTACATTAGGAAGGTTTGTGTTCTAAACTCTTGTGGCAGGAGAGGATAGCCTACACCCTTTTAAGCTGGAAATTACTGTTTAACAGTCTGTTGTGTCTTTTATTCTGAAGTGTCTTAGTTCTGACTTAAGCACTTGGGCTCTAGAACTAGTTGTTTTACATTAGGAAGGTTTGTGGTCTAGACTCTTGTGGTCAGAGAGTGTAGCCTACACCCTTCTAATCTGGGAATTGCTGGTAAAGTTCTGCTTTATTTAAACTGTTCTTATTTTGCTGTTGTGATTGTGACTTTATGCACTTTGAATTTCTAATACTTCTGCATTTTATAGCATAGGCCAGATGCAGACTTGCTGAATTTTGACTATTTGATATCGCTTGAGCATTAAAACCAGCTCTTAACTGAGATACTGAAAGATCAGAGGCACCCATTGCTTCCAACTAATTATAACTACCTGTTTTTGCTCGTATAGTGCACTTTTAGTTTGTATTTGCATTCTACTGTCTGAATTGTCTGAACTGCTTTTTGCCACATTTTACTGTACACTGTACTACTTCAGCTGTAGCATAACCCAATTCCAGATTTGCTGTTTCTGGGTCTGTTTTGTAACTTCTGAGCATCAAATTTAAGCCATCCTTGTTGGTGAAGGCCCTTCTGTACCCTTGTAGGAGGAGAGTGCTATCTGGGTCCCATCTAATCGGGGGTGATTGGACTAGAGCTCAGAGAGAGTGTCCTTATTGGCTAGTTTGAGTTAAAAGGGTTATATCTTGTTTCATTTAAGACACGTGTTTGAGGTTGTTTGCATGTAGTGCACCATTGTACACTGCCGTGCAGCAATGGTTATCATTGGTGGTTATAGATGCAAACATTTTGCTTGTTAAATTTTCCCTTAGCACTTTGCTGATGATTAATGTAATTTCGTCAGTTTAGCTATAAGCTGAAAGCCTGGCCCTGCCCTTCTTTGGACATGAAATCCTGAAAACAAATGCTGTACTTTTGTTATTGGAGTCTAACCTAGTCTGTGAATAGAAGATTTATGTTTACTGCTTACATTGTTAATGATGTTAAACTGGTTTATATATAGTTGCATACTGCTAGACAGTGACCATGATTTTTATATATTGTAAATGTTGATATGATTGTTAAATAAAGTCCCTTGATAATTAATAATAAAAAATAGCTTTACTTTCATCATTTAGAATTTTTTGTAATATATTTTTATATTTGAGAATTTATAGTTGTGTGCTGGTGCCTTACTTTATTTCATGTTGTCAGTGCTTGTGTAAAGATATTTGTGTACATGATTATGGGATGTGAGTATTGTTTATTATGTACTATACCAAGATTTTTAATTAGATCCCGTTTATGTATATCATTTATTACACTATAAATGCTCACTATTATTCAAAAATGAGCATGCTGATTGGACAGCCTTACCATCTTACTCATCGTAAATCAGTAGATACCAACAGAAAAGTCCAGCCACTGAAGTACCATTAAGTGGCTAGACCTCCTATCAGAATATGCTGAGGGACAGACCAAAATATAAGAAAAATAGAGTGCATTCTAAAAAACTAAACAGAAATGTACCAGATTTCCCTTATATGTTTGCGATGTCCCTTCTAATCTCATTTTTTAATAGTTAAAAAGAAAAACCAATAGAGATTCTGTTTTCTTTGTCACTTTGCCTGCACTGATATAATGTGCAATGTTGGAATGTAAGTCTTATATGCATGGTCAGTACATCAGTATAGGGAAGACAATGCTGAAGAAGACTGAAGTGCAATCATACAAATACATAATTTAAGAAAGGAAAGCAATTTCTTTCTTAAATAATGTTACTGTATAATAGCAATAACAAATTCATATTTGCGGGTATATCAGGATTTACACATGACTTGCTTTGTTTAATCAAATCACACCAACCGTGGATAAATCCTGATATGCCAACAAACAAGAGTGGATTATTGCTTAATTATACTTAATTGGCGGTAGTGTTGTCGCCTCACAGCAACAGGTTCTCTGGTTTGATTCTCGGCTGGAGTGCCTTCTGTGTGGAGTACACGTGTTCTCCCTGCATTTGTGTAGGTTTTCTCCAGGTACTCCTGTTTCCTCCCACACTACAAAGACATGCATCTAGACCATTTCTCCCCAGGCTTCCGCTGAAAATTGGATTAGTTCCAAGTCGGACTTTTCCAGTAAACAAATGTTAAATAAATAAATTATACTCATCCTTCATGTGGACATGTGCTGTTAGAGCTATGCAAGTGTACAATCCTTTGCATGATATATACACATCTGGTGAATCCAGAACTGTATCCATGTTTTATACATCTTGAATGCTCTAAAAGAACAAATTGTACAATGGTTTACTATCAAAATTTCAAAACGAACTCCGTCGACTGTACTATCGTCGAACACAGAAGTTCAAAAACGGTAATATCGATGTAAAAAAATCTAGGAACGGGTTTTAACATGGGTCGAGGTATGGGAGATGTTTGTAGTTCAGAATAACACTGAACACCTACCTCGACCCATGTTAAAATCCGTTCCTAGATTGTTTTTTTGACATCAGTGCTACCGTTTTTGAACTTCCATGTTCGACGATAGTACAGTCGACTGAGTATGTTTCAAAATTTTGATAGTAACCCTTGTACAACATTGTTCCAGGTGCAATGAATGCATATCAGTTATGGGCAGTATCTTTCTGCATATTTCATGTGCATAATATTATGTCTTTTTTAATTTCTCCAAGTCTTTTGGGTTTCTAATACCATGATGGGAATGGGCCCATTCCTAAGTCAAAGTACAATTAAAGTTCATGAAATTAGTATTGTTTCAATCTTTGATGTCAGCCAGTAGTGCTCTTCTCAACACCTCCAATGTGCCCAGTAATGACTCCTTCTGCAGTTTGTATGGAGTTACATGCCTTGGTAACATATCTAAAAACAATTGTAAATTCTTTTTTATAAGACCCGTTGCTCCTACTACTATTGGAACTGTATGGGTATCTTTCTTCCACATTGCTCTCATTTCTGCCTGCAGATGCTGATATTTTATGACTTTGTGTCTCCCTGTACACAAGACACTGTAGTCACTGGGTGGAGCAATTTCAATTATCAATGCTACTGTTGTCTTCTTTTCTTGGACCATTATATCCAGTTTTTAAGCATCTATCTTTTGAACTGTTGGTAATGGGTGATCCCATGTGATGTAAACTTCATCATTTTCTATGATGCTTTGTGGCTGATGTTTCCGGTGTTTTTTTACCACTTCAATACTATAATGGTTGCACAATCCCCAGTGCAACAGTCTTGCCACATTATTATGCCTTTTAGTGCAACCAGCAACGAGGTCTGTAACTGTTTCCAATTCGGTTTTACAAAACCTATATTTGTCTGTTTTTATCACATGTTCAATGGACTTTATAAACCAATAGGTACGCAGCCCACTATCTTGAGCCACCAATATTAACCTTTCATCTATTGGTTTGAATTTGCCTCTCCTTAACCATTCCTGTGTTCATTCCTGATCAAGATGAGCTTCTTCCAGAAGTTTTCTATACTTGCAAGTATATTTATGCTTTTTTCACATTTCTTGCCTTCTCATCTGATCCTTCACCTCATATTCTTTCATTTGTTTTTTTTTTTTTTTTTTTTTTGGCATATTCAGTTACTGCCTGATTTTTATCTACTTCTGGTTTGATTTCCATTCCTGCTTGACATCAATAAGCTTCTGCTAGATAAAGCAGAGAAGTTATCTTAGATTTATTCTCCTCATGTTTCAAAACTTTCACTACATTTGGGTGTTGTGAGGTCATCAGATATGTATGGAGTCTCACGAGTGCAGATCTATACATATAATCAATTTCAAGGAGGCCCATCCCTCCTTCGGAACAGAGAATGTATAATCGTGGTATGCACTAATTTTTATAAATCATTTGGTGAGCTTGTAGCAATTCTTCTTGTTTTCCTATCTAATATACCCAACATGTTTTGGGGTGAGTCAATCACTCCAAAACTGTAAGCTATGACAGGAAGAAAAAATTGGTTTATAGCTTGGATTTTGTTCCTAGATGTCAGTGCTGTTGTCAGGATTAACTTAAGTCTTCTGAAGTATTCGTTACTAAGTTTTATTTGCATTTGTTCATGTTTTAATGTCGATCCTTCATCAATTTCCAAATATTTATATACTCCTTCTTGCTCAAGTTCTTTTATATCACAGTCATATCTCAAACTGAGGTTTTCCTGGCATTGCAGTTTTCCTGCTTTAAAGGTTGCTTTTGCACATTTATCAAGACCAAACGACATCCTTATATCATCTGAAAATGTTTTGACAACTTGCAGTTGTGCTTTCAGTTCCTCATCTGATGAGCTACACAGTTTTAAATCATCGACAAAGAGAAGGTGAGAAGTCTTTACACTTTGTTGTTTTCTAGGAAACAGATTATAGCCATGGCCTAAGTGGTTGAGTAAACAGGTTAATGGATTAAGGGCAAGGCAGACTAGTAACAGTGACAGAGAGTCATCCTGGAATATCCCCCTTTGAACTTTTTTTCCTGGGATAATAACTTGTACTCAATCATGCCTAATTGCAAAGTGACTGCCATTGTTTTGTGATCACTCTAATGTAGTCGATCAGTGTGGGGTGTATCTTATACATTTTTAAGCAGTCTTTTATCCATGAATGAGGGATACTATCAAATGCTTTTTTGTAGTCAATCTATGCCATACTTAAATTCTTCCCTTTTTTACAGTTCCCCACTATGACTTTATTTAACAACAATGATCCTTTGTTCCATATGACTTTCTTTTATTGCCATTTTGTTTTACTGCCATAATTGAGTTTTCTTCTAAATGACTATAAACTGTGTCAACATCAATTCCAGTGTATAGTTTATACGTCGACAGAAGGCAAATTATTGGTCTATAATTTTTAGGGTAGCTTGCAGGTTCACCCTTAAGGAGCAGCATTGTTTTTCCTGTTGTTAGCCAGGTTGGTGTCTATTCTGGGTACACATATAAATAGTTCTTACTCATGGCTAAATCTTCATGCAAAGATGTTAATACTTTTAACCAGAAGTTAGGTACTGCATCTGGGCCTGGAGTTTTCCAATTAGAGGCATTTCTTATCTTTGTTTCAACCTCTCAAGCTGTTAATTCATCCCATTTCATATCCCATACCTTTAAACTTCTTATTCTTTCTTTTACTTCTTTTATTCATTTAGCATCGTTGTTATGTTCCACAGGATCTTCATAGATACTGCTCCAAAATGTATCTATTTCTTCTTTTTTTGGTGGTCTTTCAATTCCTTTTACCTTATTTCCCAGTTCTCTATAAACCCTTTTGGGTCATCATTGAATTGCTTATTTTGCACTTTTCCTTTATATTTACCTGTGTATCTTCTAAGCTTTTCTGCATGTGCTGAAACTTCTAGTTTGTTATTTGCAATAGTTCATGATAGATCCTGGTCTGTTCTAATATTATGCATTGCTTTTATCACATCTATCTTTCTTAGTATTTTTGTTGATCTGTTCCCTCTTCTATAGTCTTCTAACAGTGACACTTCTTGTCTTAATTGCTTTATAATTTTCTCTAGTCAATATTTCCATGATGGCATTCAATTTCTCCCCTTCCTTTCCCTCACTACCCTGTGTTCTTGTGGTAGTTATTAATTTAGCTGCACAGTAATATATACTGTTTGCCTCTGTTATATTGAATGGATCTCTGTGAACAGTCCTAATTACTGCATTCATTTGTTTTATCAGGTTTCTTAATGTTTGGGTTTTATTAACCTTCTGTAGTCTATTTCTTTCATTGATCTTGATATATCTGTCCATGTCTATTAAATCAAGCAATTCTTCTCTTAGCTCATTTTCTTCTAAACTGAGGGCACATCTCTTGTTTTCCAGTTCCTGCAGGCATTTTATAGAAAGTTCTATAGCATCTTCCTGTGGCACATTCTCTTCAGTTTCATCCTGTGCCATCTGTTGCTCTATCATATGGGAGCTCACTGGCCTATCACTCCTCAACATTGACTGCATCAGAGTTTTTGCATTTTCCTGTTCCTTCCTTTGCTGTCTAGCTTCAAGTGAATGTTTATACTGGTTTCCTGTGGAAGGCTCCAAATTATCTTCATATGGTACCTGACCAATTGCTTCCTGTTCCACTGGTTTCACCTTAATTTGAAAATCCATTATTCTATCCTGCTGTGGTGCTTTCTGAATTATATTTTCTACACTAAATCCATCACTTTGCAGGCACTCCATAACCTCAGTATCTATTTCTTTAACTTCTCCATTACTAATCTCCTTTCCTACTTTTCCTCTTTGTCTTCTTATTTTTTGTATTGTAATGTTTTCCATGTCCACATTCCTTTGTCTGTATTTCTCTTCAAACATCTTTGGTGCTGCTCTTTTTGTATTGGTTAGTTTTGCTTTCTCCTTTGAATAAATATTACACCATATTAAATCTCTTTTTCTTTATCATGTCAATATTTCTTCTTCAGATGTTTCCTGATCTTCCTGTTTCCCCCTACTTTGGGGACTCACTCCACCCTGCTGTGATGTAACCTGTGTTAGACCTTCTACATCAAATCTTTCACTTTGCAGTCACTCCATAACTTCAACTTCTATTTTTTTTTAACTTCTACTTTACTAATCTTCTTTTCTACATTCCCTGTTTGTGATAATTTTTTTTTATTGTGAAATTTTCTATATCCGGATGCGTTTGCCTGTATTTCTCTTCAAATATCTTTGGGGCTGCCCTCTTTACATTGATTCATTTGGCTTTCTCATTTGCATAAATATTGCACCAAATCAAATCTTTCTTTCTTTCCCATGCCCATATTTCTTTTTTATGCTTTTCAAATATCTTTTGGTTTTGTTGTTTATCTTTCTCACTTCCTCAGATGCTTCTTTTTCCAAACAGATCAAGATTTATTGATCTATATACTGTTTCTCACAAATATGTTGCATTAATGAACACATTTTTTTCATTTGAAGTTTCTGACAGTTTTTCTTGTGGAAGTATTTTTCTTTCCTCTAATTTCTCTCTTAATCATTTTGCATATCTTGTGTCTGAAAATCCTGGGCTTTTTGCATAATAGTAACAATACATAATTTCTTTCTGATCCTCAATAGTCCACTTTATCTTCTTTATGGCTTTTCTTTGGCCTATCAGTTTTTGTGAATTTTGTGGACTGCCACTTCCTTCTACAACAGGGCGGCCATCCTCCCCCTGGGCTTGGCCTGGCCCCATTGTAGGATTTTTTCCATATTTTGAGGATTCTACACTGTCATCTTTTCCAGTCCTGGTACCAGTGCGCCTACCAGGATTGTGAACATTTTTATCCTGGGTCTTGTACACCCAGCTACTTTTTTTAGTTTTTGACCTACTTCTGTCCATGATATATGCTATATAAATACAATCTATATATCAGTGGTGAGATGTTGTGAAAACAGGGTCCACCTCATGAAGGTACTCACCAAGACTTGAGGATGAATTCAGTTTCAACACTCCTACTCTCCTTTGCTTACTGACTTTTCATCTCTCCATTCGGACCCCTGGTGCCTTATGTCTGGTGCAGTTTATGTGATGTGTTTTCTGGTCAGTAGTCCAGACCTCCTTTTACACACATAATGCTGTGGACATGCTTCACATCTGGAATCATGAATTTCTTTTGCTGTGCTCCAGCATGCTACTAACCATTGTTGGCTGACTTTGTGAAAGTGAAGTTTTCTAAGTCTTTCCCTTATGAATCACCGTTTTGTCTCTGATTCATGGAAGGACTGCAGAACAGACAAATGGGACAGCTGAAGATGAACTAATGAGTACAACTGACTAAATCTACACAAACTTCAGTCAGGACAAATGGTGGCACATATTTTCTCTTAACCTTATAATGTATTCATCAATGCAGAAGACCTTCTCACTAAAGATTACATAAGCCAGATATCTTTAACCCAGCCAAAAAGTGATTTGTTAGCTGTTAGATCACGAAAGGTAGGCTATCTATTGGCACATTCTAACATCTGATCCAAGGAATGTCGAAGCAGATGTACTGGGCAAGCAATCATGAGGACCCTAAGATAACCAGACATATAAATGTCTAGGTAGGAATAGTTAAAAGTAAGGCTGTATGTGACTATCCTTGTGTCCATTTGCATCTACCCATCCCATCATCAAAACTAGCTTTAAAGGTAGCCAAAGTAGAACTTATTCCACAAGCTGGGAATATGCTGAATTAGAAACCTATCACTCCAGCAAGTCTTATTTGTTGGTCGACATTTACATCCTTCGTGTGTGTGTCCTTAGTGTCACTGATTTTGCAAAGAAACAGGAAGTTGTATAGGACAGGATCATTCATGGCTCAAAAAGTGAGACACAGGTCTCCTAGGAGCAGCCTCCAGGCTACTGAATATAAATAGAGTTAGTTAATCAATCAGGATAGCGGAAGAATATAAGGCTTTTAATTTTCTTGGTATGGTATCTTTGGGGCCTTTCTAGCTGAGTGATCTCTGGTTTATATATACTAAAGGGCATGGTATTTAGTGATGGTCTGATAAGGATAGTACAGTGGCAGGATGACTTCTTTGGATCTCAAAGTTACTCACATGAAAATTAGCTGGGCCAGACAGAAGGAATTCAGTTGTGGTAGAAACATAGTGATCACTGAGAGAGAATTGTCCATATAAGTCTCAAAGTCTCTTTATCATGTCCATTAAAGTAAAGTTTTGTTTGCATGCTACTAAACTACACATTTTTGCATTTAACTGGACACTATTTTCAGTACACCAGGGATGTGTATATTTAAGTCCTGTCTAGAGGTGTTTGCTGTCAGTAAATGAGTTGAAAACAATGTTCAGCTTGCAGTCATCAGCACATTTGGTTAACTGCATTTTTTGGGATATTGGTCTGAATATCTGTAGAAGAAATGCTTAACAACAGAGGTCCCTGTGTAACCCCAATAGTTACAATTTTACTTTCAAAAAAGTACCAACAAATTTTACTACCTGAGATTTTGGATAACCACTTTGTAATGCAACAGATAACACAGTGGTTTACATTGTTTATTTATTTTTTTAACAATATCAGCATGGGGATTGTATCAAAAGTCTTGGCCAGATCAAGATAAGCAGTAAGCACTGAATGGCCACTGTTCATAGCAGCTGTAACCTTTTCAAAGAAGTTTACTAGGTGTAGAAGATGGGAGCTACCATTCACAAAACCATACTGATTGTGGTCTGATCAGTTAAGCTGCTTGTTTATTTATTTATTTTATTTTCAGATATGTGAGAGTAATATGTGATAGAACTCGCACAGAATTTGTAATTTATGCAGATGACATAATCTTTATTTATTCTGCTGAAAATCTTAATGTTTCTCATACTCGCCTATGAAAGAATCATGCTCTGCAAATTTAGCGGCAGAAACATGGACTATTGCTAAATCTCAAAAAAATAAATAAACTAAGTATAAGATTGCTGGGGAAATATGCTCCCAGATGGAAGAGACAGTTTATCCTGGTTTTAAAATCAACACTATTATAAGAGGTAGAGCCTGCGTTAGAATACTTGCATCTCACATGAACCAGTATATGACATTTGAAGGACACATTAAATCAGGTCTTTCCAAAACCACTCATCAGTTTGGCATGCTCAACATATTTTCACCATGCTTCAAGCTTGTTTCAAGAGCTACATTTTTGCAGTCCACTTTAATTCTAAGATTACTATTTAGAACTTCTGTCTTTAAGAAAATTCTCACAAAAAAAAAAAAAAAAAAAACCAAAGCAGCAAATAAATATTTTCTGTGTTTGTAAATGGAGGACTATAAAACACTCAGAATTTTCACAATAAGTTAAAATGCCTAGATCTACATGACTGACTTCAGAGTGGGCCTTGCATTCACGTTTCTTTATCACGAGACGTGTGGACTTAGTTTGTCAAATGAATAATCACATAGAAAAAGACTGTTCTGTAGCAAGATTTTCACTGGAATAAGTTGGCACTTTCAGCTTTGACCCTGCATATAGTCACTCCATCTCCTTTGAGCAAAATTCATTCCAACACAAACCTAAAGGCTAGTTCCGTTCAGTAAGTATATCTTGTTCCACTGTTCCCTGTATGAAATAACATAAATAATATCAGGTGTTTATGAAGTACTTTCATCACAAATTGTACTGCTTGTGTCTTGTGTATGTAACAGATTTTTTGAGCTTTCCTATTTCATTTGCACTGGCACAAACTTAGGTTCATAGGTTCATAGGTTCATACTAGGCTATCTGCCCGAGGGCATTTACAAGCCTAGCCCATAGTTTTGTGGCTTACGCCACCCCTTTAGTATGGGGAACTATACCCATTATTTTGCTGTGCCTCTGTTGAGCAGTGACACTGAGGTAATCCCTGGGGTATATCTGTGATCTCCCATCCATTGGTCAAGATTTCTCTTGAACAAGGCCAGCGAGGTGCTCTGCCTCACATATACCGGGATTTTATTCCACAGCATAGGGAGTCTTTGGGTGATGAATCTATCCCTCCAGCACGTCCTATTAATAGCCGTGTCGAGGTTTAAGTCTCCGCCTTGTGACTCTGACGGATCTAGATTTTTGAGGTGAAGCATATTCATCAAATCTGGGTTTGACATGGCCTTGTATGTTAGGCAAAGGTCACCTCTGAGCAAGCGGTAGCGACTGAATAGAGCTGGAGTTCTTTCAGTCGGGCAGCATAGGACAGATGTTTGAGACCCTTTATCCTTTTGGTGAGGAACTTTGTGGCCTCTCCAGCTGCTGCAAGTGTCGGGTCAGATACATTCCGAATGGGGCATTGTACTCAATCATTGGTCTGATGAGTGATGAGTATAGGGAGACTATGACCTCCCTTGATCTAGATGAGAATCCCTTCATGATAAGGTGGGCAATGTAGAAGGTCTTCCTAACTACTTTAGCTACATGGGTGTCGAATGACAGACTACTATCAACCTGGGTCCCCAGGTCCCTGATAACTTCTTCTGTGCTCAGTGGATTGCCACCTATTTGGTAGCTAGGGGTAACCTTGTTTTTCGAAGGGTATGACTATGCATTTTTGGCATTTAACTTTAGGCCATGGCTCTGGCACCAGTTATCCGTTTCTGTGAGACCCTTCTGAAGGATATCTGTGTCAGATGTGTTTTCTACTATGGCCCAGTTTGCAGTCATCTGCAAACTTTGTCAGCCATAACCCTCCTGTGTTTGCTTGTACTTGGAAAAGTAGATGCCAAACAAGAGTGGGCCCAGGACTGAGCCCTGTGGTACACCACTTGTGACAGGCTTTGAGTCTGACATGGCGCCAGCAACTCTGACCCTGTGGGTTCTGTCACTCAGCCAGTTTGCAACCCATCTTGTGATGTATGGGTTAACATTTAAGCTGATGAGTTTTTCAATGATACCCAGTGGGGTATTGTATCGAAGGCCTTCGCCAGATCGAGGTAGGCTGTATGGACTGCCTTTCCCTCATCAATGGCTTTGGTGACTGTTTCAAAAAGTCAACCAAGTTTAGAAGGCATGATCTGCCTTTGACAAAGCCAAACTGGGATGGATCCAAAGTCTGCAAATTCCCTATGTCTTTATTTATGAGGTCCATTATGATCCTCTCCATGGCTTTGCAGATAAGGCTTGTCAAGCTAATGGGCCGGTAATTTCCAGGGTCGGTGGAGGCACCGCCTTTGTGAAGTGGGACCACAGTTGCAGTGCGCCACTCCTGGCACGTATCCAGAGGTAAGACTATGATTAAACAGCTGTCCTAGCTGTGGGTTTAATTCCTCGTTGAGTTCGTGGAGCACACAGCCGGGGACACCATCAGGTCCCATGGATGCTGTGTTTTTTGCTTTGGAGAGAGCAGTTCTCACTTGGGCGTTGGAGATGTTTGGGGGGCTGCAATCGCTTCAATACATGTTACAAAAATACAACTTCATTGTTTTTTTCACAAGTCGCCTCACAGTAAGACGCTGTCTGGTTCGATTCTCAGCTAGAGTGTCTTCTGCGTGGAGACATGCGTGAATAGGCGTACCTTTGTTGAAGGTTGTGCATCAGGGCTGGTAACTCGGCACGTAAAAATCAACTACCAATCATTAGCGGACCAGAGTTCCGTTGTGGTGACCCCTAACCGGGAAAAGCCGAAAGACACAACAACAACGTACTTGACCATTGTTCTGTTTCACTTTTCCTTTCTTCTAACATTATGACTAAAGGAAACGCAGATAGAGTAGATGATCAAAGAATCTCAAAGTATGTGTTACTTAACTAGTAAATTGTAATTAGTTCCAGGTTTGATTCCCTTGGTCTTCTTTTACCTAGAGTCTAACTCTATGAAAATGACTAGGCCTGATGGTGCAGCCAGGTCATGTCGAATAAGAGACACTTCTGCACAGTGTGGGGATTACCCAGTTAACAAATACAACATAAACTACATGGATGTGTTGAAACGTGGTAAAGAAAGGAAATCAGTTCTTGCTGATACAAAAACAGCTGCTTACAGACTTGTATATGAACTATTTATTCCTCCTAGAGCATGTGTCTTCACACACGTGTGAAAGTGGACCTCTCATGCTTATATCATGGTTCACATGCAAGCAAATAGTACCTATACTTTTTTTCCACAGAAATAAAACCAGTCCATTACTTTATATTATGTAGTACGTTTTTATTTTCAACAGAGCTTTTCCCCTTCGTTTTTTCTTGCAAATAAGGTCTGCCCGTAAAGACATATCTACTTAGAGTTATTTTGAGTAACTAGGTGAATCGTACATGTGCACCCTATGAAGGAATTGGTCAGATGACAGTAAGAAGTGGAGAAAAGACACATTTTGATTCTATTATAAATTGCAGTGGCAAGGTTATATGAATACTTTTCAATGGTCTTTTGACATATTCAGTGTTTCTGCCACCAGAACACTTAGTGTCACATATTATGAAGTTAAGAGCCCTGAGCACTTTTCCTGCAATGACATTGTTTTCCCCTTAGCATTTCACTATGGACCCTGCATTAGCTTCCATTCAAGATTATCGCTAATCAGACAGCATGTGAAGGATTATTAGCAAATAAAACTGCAATTACTTCTCATTAAAGCCTACTAGTGGGCTGTAATTAAATTGTCAGGATGCTCTTTTGAGAAGTGCATGGAGTACGATGATTGTAGAACTGAAATGTATATATAAGCAAACTGAATTAGAGTACAAAATACAGCGGAAATGTATGACTGCGTAATGCCAACCTCCAACAAAAATCTGTGAAAGTGAATTAGGAAGAAAGCCAAATAAATGTCAGAGATGGTGCAGTTTGTAAGGCTTCTCTACTCAGAGAAACTGACATTCAGCAGAAACTTATATCAAAGACAATGAAGAGAGAAAAATAAGTAAGGAACAGAATAATGGTGATGATAATGTGTGATATACTGATTTATTTAATTGTATTTAATGAATTTTATTTCATTTTATATATTTCATTTTCATTTTATTTTATACATTTCTTTTTTATTCTGATAACTGCATTGACCTAGTGATCATTTTCAGGAATGAGCCAGCTTTGAATTAAGGCAACATACAAGTCATAATAAATAGTAATTACAGATGCAAACAATATAACAGTGCACTATATATAATGCACTGCAATAAAATATGAAGGAAAACATAAAAGGTGTTTGTAGAAAGTTTATTCTGGTTCCTTATAACTTGTAATTGTCATAACGCAGTTCATAACAAAGTAATACATTCATGATTGTTATGCTCTATTCACAGCATAAAAGCAGAATGGACTGAGAGTGGAGAACCTTGACACAAAGAACAGTTGAAGTAATGAATGTTACAAGCTATATGACTTAAGAGTGTGGTAAAACTGAAGTGTGGAGAGAAAGTAAATCTATTGTATGAAAAGCTGTAGCAGTGTTAGCAGTGACTCAGCACACTGCATGCTTGCTTTTAGTGTGAAGGTGACACCAGACTCACAGACTGTGGTTTTTATCATCACACTAGATGGTTCAGTTCATGATTACCTACTGATAGTGCAGTAAAGCACTGAGGAGCAATGCATTCTTGAGACAACAAGCTTCAGAGGAGGTGTTAAACAGTGGTCCTGCCTGTTTAAGTGTGTAGCAACTTAGGTGGATGTTAAAAATGGACTTATTGAAAAGAATGAGGGTGATTTTATTTAAAAGATAATTACAATAGCAGTGAGTGACACATTCTCATCATATCACATGATTAACAGTTATAAGAGAAGATAATTATCATTAATAAGCACAACACAGAACTCTTACCTACATATAACAAAACAGAAAAATAGATACACGTCAGTATTTTGATATTTGTTGCTTGACACTCGTGGTGAATTGTCCACATTTGATTTGATGCCCAGACTTGTGTAACATGTTACATCCTTACGATTTGTCCAGACAGAGTTGTTTTCAGCAGCAATGCCTCTATATTTAAATCTACTTGACTGTTATGAAAGCAGCACCTGTTCTGTAATTGGTTCCACTTCAATCAACACAAAAATAAATTCAGGCCTTTTTATAACCCATGCCTTAATCCAGACTTTATAAACTGAATTTTCATACAGAGGCACTGGAAGACAAGGCCAGATGCAACATCTGCCAGCCATACCTAAAAAATAATGAGTTAGGCTGTAATCAAATAACATATGATGGAAATGATTCTAATCCATTATTGTATTAAAATCCATTGCACAGTCTCTCCTCCATGCTAATATTGTGAGCTATTCGTTCTTCACAACTTCTGCAAACAAAATAACCAGTCAGTGATCCTAATGTCTGGTAAAGGACCACAATACATCAGACTACAGCTTCTTCCTACTTCTGCTTTTACGCGAAAGGACAATCCCTTAAAAATGCATATAATGTTTCATATACATATATATCTGTTTTTAACCTACTTTCTTATTGTCTTTATACTCTAAAAACAGTTTGTACTTTTATATAACCATTGTTAGTTATTTTCCTGAAGTCCATTCTGTTATTTATCTGTATGTACAAAATATATGTAACTATGCTTCTATATTGCCGTGACTCCAGCTATTTGCTGAAAAGGGATTGTAGGGATCGGCCTACCAAACCAATCACCACATAGTACATTAACATGCAGTCTGTACCCTAAATTTCTCAAATATTTCTCATAGCATTAATTGCTTATGCATTTGTTTCTTGGTTTCACTTCCCATTTTCCAGTCATTTCAAAGACAACTATCACATTAAGTTCATCTTCCTTCTTACATTCATTCTTTAAAAATGAAAGGTCCTTCCCTAGAAAAAAAATATACACAAAGACAACTAGCACAACCAGATTAAAAATACTCTGTCTATCTTCATTGATCTTTGTGCTAGATATTTCTTTAACAGTTTCAAAAATAATTCCATGTTGTCCAAAATATGTGATTCAGTATTGCTCCTAGATATCAAGAGAAAAGAAGCATTATCACAAACACAAAATCACCTCAGCACCAACATATATTTCTTACAGACTCACTTCATCTTTCATTCTGTAGTCCTATTAGCCATTTAACCAGTAGGGCCATCTTTCTATCTCTTTACTCCAGTCATATTTCCACTCAACTCATTCTTCAAATGTCATCTCTAAAGCAGAACATTAAACATATATATTTATCTTACTAACTGATATAAACAACTACTGGTATTACCTTTATTAAATGCTGTTAAAGTCTTGAGAATGCACTCATTGCACATATGAAAAACAGTTTTAAAATCTCACTTATTCTCCAGAAATGCATTCCTATCATCTGCTTAAATATCTCTGCCTTTTGAGCCATACATCCATCCTCTCTATTCCTCTTTCTCAATCTGCTTTAAAGCTAGTCCTGTAACAGTTATATATTATGAGCTCATTGGAAATGACTGCCTGAACCCCTTCAGCAGACAAACTTCACAAAATGTTTTATTTCATTTGTCGTCACACTTTCACTTTCATTTTTATACATATTCCTTATGAAATGTATCAACTACCCTGTCTTATCTATATTTTGCAAACTGTATCGCAATGCTTCATGGTTTATCGTATCATACACCTACTTTTGCTCTAATGAAACAAGATGCTGTGTTGTATTGAGCAGTATAAATAAAGTGCAGTGTTCTACAAATGTGAGAAGCTTAAGCAAGAAAGGAAACAGCTTCAAACTGCACCCTCGGCCTTGAAATGCTGCCAACAAGATTTTCAACATTAAAGAAAATTATTGACCTGCATGGCTCAGCTTGGGAACATCAGAATATTTAAACCATATTTACTTATTTGTGAATACCATTTCTTCAGAGAAATAAATCCAAGCACTACTCAACGTCATTGGTGCAGCCATATATGTATAACTCCAGAGTTCAGTTCAACATAAAACCTATAAATGGACTATTGTTGTTGTTTTTCTTTCGGCTTTTCCTGGTTAGGGGTCGCCACAGCGGAACTCCGGTCTGCTAATGATTTCAGTTGATTTTTGTGGTGCCGAGGTGCCAGCCCAACACCCAACCTTCAACGAAGGCACACCAATTCATGCATGTCTTTCAAATGCTACTCAACCATGGAGAGGACATGCAGACTCAACACAGAAGGCACTCCAGCTGAGAATCAAACAGGAGAACCTTGTGATGTGAGGTGACAATGCTGCACCATCATGGCTTAGCATGGTCAAAATGACATGTAAAGTCAAAGTTCTTAATAACTGTTGATAGACAATTATTTAATAATTGTGACTAGAAGATTAATGAAACTATATCACTCTATGTTGCTGAACTAAAACAGGGTGCTGTTATCTCTGGATGAGGTGCAACGCAGGATGAAACAAAGAGACTGACTTGTTAATGACACTTGTATTGAAGCTTGCCAGGAAAAAGTTTTTTTCAATATAATATTTACATTTCCCAGAATATTCAAGACTATATTCAGCTTAGAGACTGAAATTGGAGCTAGGTAACAGTTAAGGAAGCATGGGGTATTGTTGGTAATTTATATTAAGTTTTAATACAAGCAAATGCTGTAAATTGTTACATGTTTGGTATTGATCTAAGGCTCCTTTCACAAAAAATATAATTGTACAGGGCCTAAATATTATCATAAATATGAACAACTGGGACACTGTGCTGCAATAAAGTACAGTTTGAACACAAAATTATAATTAGACATTATCATGGATAATTTGCATTTGTATATGTTAAGTAGAAAAAGTGTGTGAAAATTAAACTGAACTTCTAACATTCTTGAAACATATTTAAAAAGGAAACAAATCATTTTAATCTGCCTTTACAATGAATGTTGAAAAGTGGGCATGGAGCTTGATATAAGTGCAGCAGTATTTGAAACAATATCCTGTCCCATTCACTAGTCACTAAAATTATTGTAGAATATGACTAGTTTGTCTGTCTATAGTATGATATAAGATTTAAAAAGAGTGCTTACCTTTTGTGCTGGTAAACATAGTTGGCCCTGCTTTGCGAGGAAGGAAGTGACAGCAGAAACTTGTTAAAATGACAATTTACGTTTGTGAGCCAAAGTGGGCTGTATGAGTTTAAATCAGAAAAAAAATCTTGAAATGTATGTTACTAAGTTAAGTGAGGAGTTTCCCACAGTTTGTGATGTTAATACCATCATTTTGGTAAAACAGAATGTGGTAGTTAAGTTTTGTATGAGTGGGTAATTACCATATATAGTGAAAGAGAATGTGCCCAAATAACTGAAATTCACCCAGGAAAAGGGGCTGCTCCTCTTGTGAACACATTGAAGAGACAGCACTATTTGTTCCTATTGTAAATGGGTATAATACCATACATATCTGTGACTGTTGGTTGACTGTCAGATGGCAAGAACAGAGACATATCCTCTGCCAAGAGTGGGAGAACAGATGGCAGTGTTATGTGGCACCACTGTCTTTTCTAAGATAGATTTAGTAGATTCATATTAAGAAGTATTATTTGATGATAATTGGGAAAAACTATATTAATATACATACTCCCAGATTTACTAATCTTCCATGCAGGACTAGTCCTGCATGGAAGCGGCCGGTTAGGAGCAGGATGGCAGCGCACCATGCATATTAATGAAGGTGCACTGCCTGAACTCCAAATCTTACACGGAGTATGTAAGAGTGCAGGGGGCATGTCTGAGAGCAGAGCTCTCAGAATATACACGCCCCCACAATGAAGAATAGCAGAAAGGCCAAAAGAATGAGCGAGACCGCTCATAGGTGTCCGCATACCCCCAGCAGCATCCCCCACATGTACAACAGCAATAGTAAATACAAACAAAATAAACATGCCATTTTTTTTTTATGAATCCGATTAAAGCTAACCGTAGGTGCGTGGGTTTGCCCATTGCTTAGCTATGGTTAATGCAGCTTAAATGACTGAAGAGGATAACAAGGAAAATATATGCAAATGAAGCAATATAGCAATAGTATAATAGGCAGAGCATTCGCCTTGCAAGTAGACATTCCCAGTTCGAGTCCCACTGCCGCACGTTCCATTTTCTATGTCAAATCACATTACGACCAATATTTTAGTTGCATAACCTACTAAGGTTAAGCAATATTGAAGCTAACTCTCTGTAAGCATATTTTTGTGAACTGGAGTATTGCATTAAATGCAGACGTGAGGTGTCACTGTCATAATGTTGCAAAGTCCACAAATAATAACATGTACCCCATACAGTATATATGCACAGGAATCATGGATACAAATCGAATGTAAAATGTGTAATGAATAACTCCATACAGCTTCCAAATCCCCCACCTTCCCAAGAACCATTAGACGTTACTGTCTAAATTAGTGCAGTGGTAAGCGGGAGTAAGCACTAGTAAGCAAGTGTAAGCACTATTAAGCAGTAGTAAGCGGGAGTAAGCATGTGTAAGCACCAGTAAGTGGGTTTAAGCCCATTCACATGGGGGTAAGCAATGCTCAGACAGGTTAAGCAATATTGAAGCTAACTCTCTGTAAGCATATTTTACTGGAGGTTAGCATTGCTTACCCTCGGGCAAACCCACGCAAACCCACTTACAAGTGCTTAAAAGTGCCTTAATCACTCTGTATCCAACAGCCTCTGTACTGCCCAGCAACAAAATGAACATCCTTGCAGGTCTTGTACCCAGAACCCTATAAACTAGAATTACTGTAGTAAACTACCAAGCCATCACAGCAGTACATAAGAGTGAGGCATCACCAAACAAACCCTCACTGCAGTAAAATCAAACTGAACATGTGAAAGGAATCCGTATACAGTCATAGGTTCTATAACCTACTACATAACAGAAATATGTGAACTGGAGTACTGAAGTACACCCAGATGTGAGGTGTAAATGTAATAGAGTGTTGCAGTCCCCTACTAAACACAAGGGGCCCCATACAGTGTACGTACACATGAATCATGGATACCAGACATATATATAAGATGTAATGAATAATAAATCAATGCTAAAAAGCAAATATAATGCAAAGTCAAATTTAAGCAATGCTAAACATTGCACAGGCCAGCTTAGGAGATGTGTAGGCCAGCTGTCTCAATGTGCCCAGTGGTATACCACTTTAAACAATGCCAACGTAAGGTAAGCAGGTTTGCCCATAGCTTAGCCTTTTCAAAACCGGCCAATCATGGAAAAGTGTGGTAATTCGGCCCTACTTAAACTCAACAGGTGGGAATATATCTCATAACTGGTTGTAGCTTCCCCTTGCTGGCACCATGGCAGAAAGGGGAGACGGAGTGTGCTTCCAGGTGCAGCACCAGGGCATCCAGGAGTCCAGAGTCATGGCAGGACTCCTTGTCAAAGACCATGAGCAGAGACTGCTGCAGGGCCAGAACCAGGGTTGTCAATATAAGACAGAAGCCTGGGAACATCTCACCCGTGACCTCACCAGTCCCACTGGCATACCCGAACTGGTGAACAGGTCAGGCATCACTATGCCAACCTGAAGCAGCGTAAGGGGGCTCTCTTGGAACAGTGGATCCAAGACGCTAGGACGGTAGGGGCTGTCCCAGCTGTGAGTAAGTATCAACCAACTACATGTGTAATAATTGCCAGCTCATGTATATTATGGATAGGTATAACTAAATATTCCTCTTATTTTCTTCACAGTGGCAAGTGAGCGGGCCGCGAACCAGAAGGCCCATGGCTGTTGCCTGGAGAGGTTGTGACGTGAGGCACGTTAGTAATAGTCTTGCATGTACTGTCATAGGAAATAAATCTAAAAGTATTAGTAAAGTAATTGGCAGTATAAAACCTGTATTATTTAAGGCAAGTACTGCATACACTGGAGAATATGGCAGAAAGAGGCTCATATAGTTTGTATGTAAATAAAAGCATAATAGCCTGACAGTAAAGGTCTAACTGCTGGACTGCATGTGTATGTCCAGGTATCATATGGTAATGTAGATTTGCAATCACTTAATAGTACTGTTGTATTAAGCACTGTTGCCCACACTTTGCAATATAAATAAAATCTGTAGGAATGTCTGTATATGACTGGTGTAATCCACAGAGGTCATTTAGTACAACTGAGAGACACATAGACAGAAAACAGTGAAAAGGTAGGCAACAAAATCGTAATAGCACACACAACTAAGATGTGAAGTGTTGTATTTTTAGCACACACAGCCATGGTTCGAATCCTGGGAGTGGTAGTAGTCTGCATACAGAATCATACCCCACAACTGTACAGATATGTCCAGAATGCCCAGTAAATTGGCCCATATCTGCTGCCTGTCACCCTGTTGCCCTGGGAAATCAGTGGGATGATCCCAGACATATAGGCAGCAAACAGGAAATACAACTGATTGATACACATCTACGAGAACAAAGCTGGCACACTAGCAACTCCCCAAAATCTTATGAGAGTAATAAGCCACGTATTTCCCATTTACACCCCCATGTGGTCAAGCTGTGATAGTTCTGTCAGATACGAACAATGTGCCCAGAAATAAAAGAATGATACCCTGCACTGGTACTGTTTATTTTGGTATTGTATGTCATTGTGACTGATGCAGTTGCTCTGAATAATAAGGTATTACTCATCACTGTCACCCACACTGTCCTACATAATATAACTGTCTAGAAAATCCTGTATAAGAGTTTTGTGATATAAGGTTAGAATGTAAAACCACAAGAGAATTATAAAACAGAAAGCAGATAGGAGATATACAGCAATATCTATATAGTACACACAACAGTGTTTTAGTTTTAGCAGACACAGGCATGGTCTGAATCCTGGGAGTGGAAGTAGGCTGCATGCAGAATCATACCCCACAACTGTACAGATAATACCAGAATGCCCAGTATATGGGCCCATATCTGTTGCCTGTCAGCCTGTCCCCCTGGGAAGTCAATGGGATGATCCCAGATGTTTAGGCAGCAAACAGGGAATACAACTGATTGCCACACATCTATGAGAACAAACCTGTTACTCTAGCAACTCCCAAAACTGTCAGGAGAGTAATAAGCCAAGTATGTCCTGTCTACACCCCCATGTTATCAAGCTGTGACCAGAGTGTGTACAGTAACAGAGTAAGCTATATGTGCATAATACTAATGTGAAATCTGGTACTTTGTGTGGCAACGTTCAGGTAGTGTTAACAAACATTGCTCCCACAGGTACGTCGGATACGAACACTGTGCCGAGAAATAAAAGCTTGATACCCTGTACTGGTACTGTTTACTCTGGTATTGTATGGAATTGTGAGTGTTGCAGTTGCTCTGAATAATAAGGTATCACTGTCACCCACACTGTGCTACATAATATAACTGTGTAGGAAATCTTGTATCAGAGTGTTGTAAGTCACTAAAGGTTGAAGAGGGCAATAGTCTATATATGTCCCGGTTCACCTGCTTGTGGTCAAGACATGGCCAGAGTCTGTGCAGAAAGAGATGGACATGTATGTGCACAACATCAACCTGAAATCTGGGAGTATGTGTAGAAACAGTTAGTGTTAACAAACATTTCCTCCATAGGTATACCAGGTAAGAGGTGTATACTGCAGGTAAAACCAGTTCATGTATAAAGATGACGACAGCCATATCACTGTCCAAACTAAGGCAATAGGGTAGTGTAGTAATACTTGTAAGGTACAGATAATAGCACTGACTAGGAAAGCAATGTGAACTACAGGATTATACTAGTTGTTAACTGACATCTGCCCCCCACACCATATCTCCAACAATAAACTAAATACTCACCTCAACCAGTATGTGATGACTTCACTGTTATGTTGGGACATATGTCCTATGGGTTGATAATTATTTACAAATGTCTCTATGCATGTGCTATGTTGAAATACTCCAACAATGGTGGCATGGTGCCATCAATGTACCTGCATGCTGTTATTATCACTGTGGTATATGCATGTGTTCCATTTGCTATGCAACTGTTCTGTATCTGGTGTCTGGGTTAATGGGAATATCTATGCATGCCGTTATACCTAACCCTGGAATGTGTTGACTATTACTAACCCACATGTGTTGATACACCATAAACACCATAGCACGTATGGGAATGCGGGTCCCAGCGGACCCACCTGTTCCACCTCAGCTGGCTGTGGCACCGGGCACCAGCACGTCTGGGGCCCAACCCGGGATCTCCTCATCCATTGGTCCTGCACCACCTTTAGGTGGAACTGCCTCAGGGGATGGGGCTCATCCCCCTGGGAGTGGGTGCAGACAGGAAGCTGTCACCCATCGCCAGGTCCAGGTCATGGTGCATTGGGAGCTTGATCAGCAGTTTGGAGATCTTCTACACCAGCTGGAGGGTCGTGTGTTGTGACTAGAGTGTCAGCCTGGCTGTACAACTCAGCCCCCGGCACAGCCACCTTTGGGGCTGTGAAGGTGCTGTGGTGACTGCTCAAGGGTGGGGATCTCAATCCCACTGTTTCCACTAGGGGGCTCATGGGCTTCCGATTTCCTAACACCCCTCCCCATCAAAGTGTTTACCCCCCACATGTGTCATATACCGCCCCTCTATGCATCTTGTTTGTCTTGTCTGTTAACCTACCCAACCTACCCCCCCAAATATAGCTACTATCCCTCCCCAACATTCCACTCTCACCTGAAAAAAAGG
This sequence comes from Protopterus annectens, assembly GCF_019279795.1. NCBI lineage: Eukaryota > Metazoa > Chordata > Ceratodontiformes > Protopteridae > Protopterus > Protopterus annectens. Next base: position 1,890,789,585 of record NC_056728.1, on the reverse strand, counting down.
GCAATCTGTTCCCAAAAAAAAAAAATTGCCCCATACATAGCTGTCCATTTCACACACGTGTCCACTGGACACATGTAATCTGGTCTAACTGGCATCACAACATATTATTGTTGTCCTCACTGCTCTCTCAGAGGTTTGAGTGTCCAAACCTACCTCCGAATTCAGTGTATATGCACAGCTGTCGTTGTACAAGAAATGGGCAGCTATGGACCTTCCCTACACCCTCCTGCACATCCTTAGCTATATTCCCCGCTGTCTTTCCCTCTTTGTGCCCCTTTTTCACCACTTTCCTATCAACACTTTTTTCTTTTCTTTTAAAAAAATTAACATGGGGGTAAGTGGGAGTAAGCACTTTTAAGCAGCAGTAAGTGGCTTTCAGCCTGTTTGAGTGGGGGTAAGCAATGCCTACACAGGTTAAGCAATTTAGAAGCTAAGTGAGTATAAAAAACTGCAACCGGAAGTTAGCAGTGCATACCTCCATGCAAACCCATGCAAACCCGCTTACAACTGCTTAAAAGTGCCTTAATAACTCTGTATCCAACAGCCCATGTTCTGCCCAGCAACAAAATAAACAGCCTCTGCAAGGCTCAAACCCAGTCCCCTGCACACCATAGCCAAAGTGATTTATAACTAAGCCATGTCAGATGCACAAAACTCTGATGTTTTCAAAAACATATCATCCAGCCCAGTCATTCAGCAGTACAGGAAATGTATTAAACATGTAGATGTATGTGTGGGTGTATATATATTTATATCTAAATAGATATATATACAAATCTATATATGTAAATATAGATATATAGAAATATGAACATATATACATACATATGCATACGTCTACAGCTATATGTATATATATATATATATATATATATATATATATATATATATATATATATATATAGATATATAGATACATATATATATATATATATATATATATATATATATATATATATAAATATATACAGCAATATATATATATATATATATATATATATATATATATATATAAAAATGGGAACATAACAAAAACATGTATGTCCACATGCAGCATTAATGGGGTTGAGGGGGCCCATGTAACATACGTCTTGTACGTGTAGGTATCCCCCCCCCCACACAGCCAGACACATCTGCCCTGCAATGCACTACCAACTGTTGCAGATCCCATAACAAGGACCTGACACAACATGGGCACAAGATGTTAACAATACTCCATCCTACCTGTATGATGTCAGGCTGGTATCAGTAACATATTATGCAGTACAGTCTGGCTCCCATAGGGAATGCACAATGTAGAAGCAATCAACATCCCTAGGATAGATATACACAGACATATACATGCAGATACAGATATATATATATATATATATATATATATATATATATATATATATATATATGTATGTAACTACACATACACACACACAGATATGTATAGGAAGATATGTATGTAGAATGTGCACACAATATAGAACAGCCACTATGCCTACAGTTACCACCTCACCAACTGGACAAAGTATGAGCCACCCATGCAAATGACAATTGGTGCCTGCAACATATACCCACAGTGAGGTCAAAGAAGATAACACCACACACAGGTTTTCATACATGGATAAACTTTATTTGTGTACTATTACAGTTGTATTTGCCATGTCATATAGCTGTTTAGACACTGACATACATATAACAGAGTAATGCAACTGTGAAACAGTTATATTAATACAGTAGTCTGGAAAGGTTTACATATGTTGCTGTCCAGGCCGAGGCCTTCAAGTAGTACAATAGTAAAGACAGACTGGGCCACAGGATACCAATTAATCAACAGTACGTAATACAGATGTATAGTCCAGCAGCCTCTATCTACATTATGTACACAATCCCTAGGGGGCAAATACCTCAGTTGACACAATGGGATGTATCTGTTACATAACAAGGCATAACTGACACCATCACAATCACACTGACAAACAGAGCAGTCTGTATGGCAGGATGTAGTAGACCTGCATTTACCCAAGGTGAACTGTATGGTAATGTACATCCAGATACCTTAAGGCAGCTTACTCCTGATACCCCCACATGTTGAAACAGCCTAGGTTAGTTATGATGCATCCCTCCTACACTCAGTAATGCAGGCCATATACCACTGTTACATACATTGGCCTCTGGAGAGCATAAGGGCACACATGTATTGTGTAGGTTAAGCCCACACATATATGGACCCAACCCCACAGTATGTGTGGCGGACATTACAGCAGTGGACTGATGGCAGGAATGGCAGCATGACATACTCACAGCCAACTACATAACAACCCCTGACAGCATGTCATATGTACAAAGCTTGGTATGCAGGTGGAGGACAGAGGCTGGAACACAGGCCCATATGTGAAATACTGCTGTCATACACTAAGCAAGTTGCTGGTGTTACAGGATAGTCTGCAACATACCCTTAGTCAGGAATATGAAGTTAGAAAAAGAAATGGATGTAGCCATGTGTACACACAAACCCTATAACACCAGTGCTATACAATTCATACAACACTACCTACACTCTGTCTCTAGTTCTGGAACCTCCTACAAATATGTAGCTGGCCTGAGTTTGCAGGTTCTCCTGTAAGAGGTATTGTTACCTGCTGTCTGTAACACTGATGCCCACACACAGGAAGGATGTCCATCATACAGGAAAGGTAAAGGGACCACACCCACATGATGTAGGGATTTATAGTACTTGGTTGCTATGACAGTGGTAATTGGAAGTACTACACAGCATACTGCATGCAGGTAGGAAGTGGAGGACACTAACTGGTGCAGAGGTCATCACCTGATCATGTGCAGCAACTACAAATTCCATGCTACAATCTATGGAAAACAGCTCATTCCATTTACTGGAGAGAGACTGTGAGTGAGAGGGAGACAGAGAGAGTGTGTATATAAGGCACAGAAAAAAAAAAGCATTCAGAAGAGTCTGCATTCTCAGAACAGGTATGTGAAGTATATATGTATGTAACTGAACATAGTACTTGGCCCATAATAATGAGATAGATGATGTGGAATGATTTATATGTGTCTTCAGGTGTTGTTGTTTTAATGATGTTTAGCTGAACAACTGCTAAGGACAATAGAGTCTGTCCCTGTGGGTAGTGGGCCATACATGTCGACCATGCAGAGCAGCACTGACTGATAAGATGTAAGCCATCATAGTGAATGTTGTGTAATAGGAAGTATGTATATTATGTGGCCAATAGCTGGTGGTGGAAGTAATACCATTATGATGGACACGTGGGTTCCACAGCCCATCTCTTGCAGGATACTCATGTTAATCTGTATTGTATCTTGCAGGAATGCCATAGGTGTGTAATAGGCTTACCTGCAATCTGGTTCTACATATACCCCCCTAATGTCAGGCTGTGTCCACATGTGGCACCTGTCTGTGTTGTAGCAAGGCAGAACAGTGCAGCTGTGCAGGAAGGTGTTGTGAGATTGTGGACCTGATGTCTGAATGTACCCCACATATAGGTATGCATATGTGTATACACACACACACACACACACACACACACACACACACACACACACACACACACATCTATATATATATATATATATATATATATATATATATATATATATATATATATGGGTCTAGGACTATTCAATGAAAGCACATTTCACTGAAAGTCAAATGACTATGCACAAATCACTGAAAGCTCAATTCACTGAAAACTCACTTCACTGAAACACATTTCACTGAAAGTTATATATGGCCTTTTCCCCACTGTTGTGCAACCCTGGAGTTAGTATATATAGTAAGGGGGGTGTAGGGGGCACCATCCCCCACATCAGGGGGTGTGAGGGGCATATCCCCCAAATATTTTGGATATATACTAAGTTCAGAAAAGAATAATTTATTGGAATTGCAAGTATGAATGTATATAGTTCAAAATATTTAAAATAGGTGGGGGAATATGCCCCTCACACCACCCCTTACTATATATATACTAACTCCAGGGTTGCACAACAGTGGGAAAAGGCCAAATATAACGTTCAATGAAATGTGTTTCAGTGAATTGTGTTTTCAGTGAATTGAGCTTTCAGTGAATTGTGCACAGTCAAATCTGTTTCAGTGAAATGTGCTTTCAGTGAATAGTCCTAGACCCGCATAGACATACATATGAGCACATATATACATCACATATATCTACACGTATATAGATATATACCTATATGCACATGTCTACATATATTCAAACACACACACAAACATATGTGTATGTAAATGCATGTCCCCTAGATTACTATCACAGTGCTGCATGCTATGTGCAAGGAAACAGCACACATAGCAATACACATAGATATCTACAGCTGTCAGTGTGTGCAACATTGATGGGTATGTCACATGTGAATCCCTTGTTGGAGCCACATTGCCATTGTCTGTGAAGTATGGAATGGGAATATGGGGAAATATAGCAGGTATAGTTGTGGAGGTGGTCAGGGTTGGTAGATATAGAGGACTGCCTGCAGGGGTGGTATGTGACACATATAGGTAAACACCCTGGATGGTGTGAGTGGTCTGTGATGTAGATGCCCCATGGGCCCCAATATGGACACAATGGGAGCAAGCCTCCCACTTACTGCTACTCACAACAGCAGTCCACTTCCCGAAGGTGCCTGGCCTGGAGGCTGAGCAGGAGGAACATGTGGGCCCTGTGAATGTATTCTGGGTGCCTCAAAGTGATGTAGCACATCCCACATGTGTTTGTGGAGCCCATTATAGAACAGATCTTGGACCTGACCTCAGGGGACGGGAACATGTCTGTGTGTGCCCCTGGGAGGTACAACATCCCCTGGGTTGGTTCCACCTGATGGAATTGCTGGACCAGTACATGAGGAGGCCCTAGGATGGGTCACACATGTGATGTGGCCTAGTAACATGGGCAGAAGAGTTTGTAGAGGTGGTTCTGCTGGACAATAGTACATATACATGCTATTGTGTCACTGTTATAGAACATATGTCAGTAGTAATAGTCTACACAATCCCACAACATGTCCAACAGCATGCATAGATAACTGCAATAACACAGAATGTCAGATGTGCAGCAAACACATAGCAAGCATACCACAGGCATATCTGGAACCATTGTGGACCTGACAATGGCATGCAGGTGAATAGTCTATAACAGGCCTGCAATGATAGTGTCCACACAGGGAACATGGCTACAAACTCATTTCACAAAGTGAAATTCACTGCAATCACACAATGGTTATGTACAGTGGGCAATATGAAGGGTACTACCAACATAGCAGTTGTTGCCTAGGCAAGTGTGTGTGTACAAGACATGGGTTGAGACTGTTCTCTGAGTAATACAAGAGTTGCTAACTTTGTTCACCAGGCCTTGATGTGAGATGTATGGGTATGGATTTGCACCCCAGCCTCTCAGCTATTTCAAATCTGTTATCCCTGTAAGGTGGACATTATGACATATACTACAGCCACCATATAAGAAATTTGCAAAACCCACTCCAAAATGAGTCCAGTTGTTACACACTCACAGCCACTTCCACACAGGATACAAATGACAAACACATACACATGGTCTGTTAGGGATTAGAACGCCTATCTTACTTGTTGTTTTTTTTTTACACTACAGCACTATGCAGTTATAGGACATGCCACAGAAACTACTGGAGTACTCCATCCCCAAAGGTGTATTTCACAGTGAATGACATCAGCAGGCTTGCCAAAGTAGGGCATTTGAATTGTAGTCAGTGTGACTAGCCTAAAAAGTATTGCCCACTACACAGACATAGAAACACATAAACATCCACACCAGCCATGTGTGGGAATAGAACCCCTATCACAGTTCTATACCACACTACAGCATTACACTGTTATAGGATGCACCACAGAGATCACTGGAGTGCTATTCCCCCAAAAGTGTATTTTACAGTAAATGACATCAGCAGGCTTGCCAAAGTAGGGCATTTGAATTGCAGTGTGTGTGACTAGCCTAAAAACATTTCTCCCTTCACAGACATAGAAACCCACACACAAACATGTACACCTGCCATGTGTGGAAATAGAACCCCTACCAGACCTCTATACCACACTACAGCATTACACTGCTATAGGCACACCACAGAGATTTCTAGAGTATTCTTCCCCAAAGCTGGATTTCACAGTGAATGACATCAGCAGGCTTGCCAAAGTAGGGCATTTGAATTGTAGTGAGTGTGACTAGCCTAAAAAGCACTGCTCCCTACACAGACATAGAAATACACACAGACATCCACACCTGCCACATGTGAGAACAGAACCCATACCAGAGTTCTATATCACACTACAGCATTACACTGTTATAGGATGCACCACGGGAATTACTCAATTACTTTTTCACCAAAGGTGCATTTCACAGTGAATGACATCTGCAGTCTTGCCAAAGTAGGGCATTTGAATTTTAGTAAGTGTGACTAGCCTAAAATGTATTGCTCCCTACAAAGACAGGGACACACACAAACACAGTTGCTATGTCTGGGATTAGATCTCCTACCTAACTAGTTTTTCACACTACAGCAGTACACAGTTGTAGGACACACCATGGACATTACTGGGCTCCACCTTTCCCAAAGGTGTATTCCACAATGAATGACATTAGCAGCCTTACCAAAGTAGGGCATTTGAATTGTAGTGAGTGTGACTAGCCTAAGAAGCATTGCTCTCTACACAGACAGAGACACACACAGGATTAAAACTTCTATCTACTAGTTTATTACACTACAGCAGTATGCAGTTATAGGACACATCAAGGAGATTACTGGTCTATACCTTTCCTAAAGGTGTATTTCACAGAGAATGACATCAGCAGTCTTGCCAATGTAGGGCATTTGAATTGTAGTGACTGTGACTAGCCTAAAATGCATTGGTCTCTACAGAGATGGAGACACACACACACACACACACACACAGTTGCCATATCTGAGATTAGAACTTCTACCTAACTAGTTTATTACACTACAGCAGTACGCACTTATAGGACATGCCACAGAGATGACTGGGCTACACCTTTCCCCAAGGTGTATTTCACAGTGAATGACATCATCAGCCTTGCCAAAGTAGGGCATTTGAATTGTAGTGAGTTTGACTAGCCTAAAAAGCATTGCTTTCTACACAGACAGAGATGCACTCACACACAGTTGCCATGTCTGGGATTATAATTCCTACCTAACTAGTTTATCACACTACAGCAGTATGCAGTTATAGGAAGTGCCACGAAGATTACTGGGATCTACCTTTCCCAAAGGTATATTTCAAAGTGGATGACCTCAGCAGACTTGTCATATTAGGGCTATGGGAAGGGCAGTGTGTGTGCATTGGCCATAACCCATTCATCTAGAGGATGACACACCACATGCGGGCACACACAGGGTTATATTCTGCAGGTACGTGTATACAGCTGCTAGATGACTACTTCCATTACAGTCATGTTGCACAGCTAGCACTTGTACCACATAGTTTGTAATGCTGATGGATACCAGTGGCTAATGTCTACAGTGAGTGACATTTACACCTCATGTGGTTGTAGCCATTTGGCTGTGTGCTGGGTGGGACATGACAAATAATGGATGGCTCCTTGTCACAGTCAGTGTCTTCCACACATCTATGTACATCTACTTTTGGCTTATTATAGTGTGTTGTCCTTGGATATATGTCTGTATTCCTATCCACTGTGTGTGCAAAGCATGACTGGTGCATACTGAGGAGTGTATGCACTAACATCTGCAACTGCCAGATATGTATGATCCACTGTTGTTTGCAGACATGGGCTTCATTTGTTTATGTGTGTGAGCATGCCCAGTATGACCTTTCAGTATGTTGTCTGACATTGCCTTCATTTGTTTGTGAGCATGCCCAGTATGCCCTTTTGTATTGAATGTGTGGATCGATTCCAGGTAGTTTGTACTCCAGTGCAGACCTTTGTGTTGTACACTTACAGGTAGCAAACTGTTTCTGCAGGGTATCAGTCGATCAATTGGCAATATGGGTACAAACTGTGCAGGCGATAGTGTATACTGTAGGTGATTGTGTCTGTGCTGCTTCAGCTACATGGTACTGCTGTTAGGAGAGATATTCAGATGTGTACTGTTATACACTGTGATGTTTTCTGTCCTCATGTACTGTCAGGTGGACATTCTTGCTCACAGTAATGTCTTCAGGGACAAAGGTGACTGCAGCTGAGTCCAGTATTGTGGTCAGATGCCTACATATTCATGGTGAGTTATGCCATTCTGGAGGGGGAGCTGCAGACACTTGCTGCTGGATATGTGTATCCGGTTCAACACCTTGGTACAGTGCTGGCAGAGGATGCCATACTTGTGCATCCATGGACATGACAGTATGGCCTTATCTTGCTGTGGCAATACCTCACAGCTGTACAGATTCACACAGGTTACCCAGATGCATGGGCCAAGAGTCAGGACATTACCCTTATTGTGGTGTATGGGCAGGTATGTAGCCACCCATTTATGTGTTTGCAGCCAGGGATAGTGTGTGCACACAGCTTTGTGTCAGTCCTTGCACATTCCATGCTGCCCATGCTCCTACCCCACCCACATTATTCTATCCTCTTCCATACATTATGCATACATTCACAGCTGTGTTTTGGTGTTTGTCCACAGTTCAGGTAGTGGGACATGGTGGACATGTTACTGTGGTTTGTCCACATGGACTTGCATATGGCTTATGGGGAGTGTGTTACATTGTTATTTGAGTGTTCGTGACATAACATGTATTGGCAGTACGTGTAAGACACAGGCCTTTGGCAGAGGCCTGTGAGCCATTTGGTGTTGATGCTGGCCAGATGTGGCAGGCCATTGCATTCTGTCAGTCCTACAGTCTCAGATCGCCATACAGTATATTCCCCTGGGGTGGCAGGGTTGGTGTGCTTGGTGTTCATGCCAATACCGTCTATCAGTCTTGATCAGGTGGTGTGGATGCTGGCAGGGTGCTACCTATGGCTAGGGACACACCTGCATGGGACACCTGCACTCCATATTGAATTCTTTCATTACTGCCCTATACAGGTGGGGTAATATTGTACCCATTCCCCACAGCAGGTATACGACCAGAGAGGTACCTGTGGGTGGTGTTTGCGTGAGCTGGGTGCATGTGTGCTATGGACACTACATGCATCTGACACACAGATATGCATGGGGCATACCAGTTATGCTGGCATGTGCAGGTACATCAGCTGTTTCCCAATACATCAGTCCTACCTCCTTTGTGATCTGCAAGTGTTCAGACAGACAACACCGGTATCCCCTATTACAGGACCAGATAATGTGATGTATACCTGTATGTACAATTCCAAGGGTGTGTCTATTTCACAGTTACACAATATATACTGTATGTCTGAAGTACTTTCCCCTGAGTACTGCTTATATATCTAGCCCAACAGTCATGTCATGTCAATCTTTCAGGTGGTGACACTTATTACTACAATACACTGCTAGCATGTGTTATACTGGTGGGAATTGTTTTTGGCACTACAGTTGTTAGGACTTGGCCCTGTCATCAGCAGTAGTGGGCAATGGCCACCAGGTCTTACCTCAACATGCATACATACTGACCACTCTCACACAATATGATACACACACCAACCTAACGCACACATACCTGCATATTGTGCAAATCCTACAATCTATCCTACTACCTTGGCCACCTCTGGGCAGCTGTGCTCCACTGGTATTATACCTACACATACATGTTACTACATTTCTACATAGGGTTGTGGGGGGTACACCTGATTGTTACAACGTCTGTACATCATATTGGGGGGCACACCAGACCATTACTACATTTCTAAATAGGTTTGGGGGAGCACACCTGACTGTTATTACATTTCTAAGTAGGGTTGGGGGAGCACACCTGACTGTTTCTGCATTTCTACACAGGATTAGGGGAGGGGGGGGCCCACCTGGCTGTTATTACATTTCTACACAGGATTGGGGGAGGGGGCACACCTGACTGTTACTACATCTTTACGCTGGATTGGGGGAAGGGGCACACCTGACTATTTCTACATGTCTACATAGGAGTGGGGGGCACACCTGACTGTTACTACATTTCTACATAGGATTGGTGGGGAGCACACCTGATTGTTTCTACATTTCTACACATAATTGGGGGGCACACCTGACTATTTCTACATTTCTACACAGGATTGGGGGTGACATAACTGACTGTTTCTACATTTCTACACAGAATTGGGGGGGGCACACCTGACTATTTCTACATTTCTACACAGGATTGGGGGGGGGGGCACCTGACTGTTTCTACATTTCTACACAGGATTGGGGGGGCACACCTGACTGTTTCTACATAGGATGGGGGGAACACCTGATACTTGTACACATTTGCTATGACTGTACTGGTATGTCAGGTACTCCATTTAATTCTGTATTCTAACCTATCATGCTGACTAGAGGCATATTAGTGTACTACAGGTCTTAGGTTTGATTGATCTACATATTAGTTTCTGACTTCCTACCCTTCAAAACTAGCATCCCACTGCCTGATCTGCTGTAGTCTGTCTGTGTAGGCCTGGGGGGAGGTTACCCATAGGCCTTATTCAGAGGCCATAGGACAGCCTTTGTTTGTGTTTGTCTACACCTGTCCTGCTGGCTGTGACTGTTGGGTATGTGTACTGGCTACTATGGTAACACCAGTATTTGTTACAGATCTCATGGTGCCACTATAGGTGTCTACTATCTGCTTGCATACCATTCAGCCACCTGATTCCCTTGCATGCTCACATCCATACCATAGATACATGTAACAACACATACTACTCCATTCGGCAATTGGTAGGTTGAGTGGCTTACCTTAGGGGTGTGTCAGTATTAAGGGTGGTGCTACAGGGCTGCCTGTGTCGGATGCACATAGTACACTCCCTACACATGGTTGAGCACAGGTAGTGTCATGTTTGGCATCCCTTTTACTGCATGTGTAGGTGTCATTCCCTCGGTCCCTCCTGTGTCAGTGTATGTGCTATGCATTGCCTCTTTGCCAAGGCCAGGGCATACTGGGCACCCTTCATTCAGCCTACTGGGGCAGGCTCAGGTTGTTCCTCTTCTGAGTCACTCTGTGCCTGTGAAGGCCTTGGCAATGGTGGGTGGCTGTGTGGCCCTGCCCCGTGCTGTTCCTGCTGCAGCTGTTTCTGCAGGATCATATTGTGTAGCATGGCACAGACGATGATAATTTGGGTACATGTAGCTGGTAATTACTGCAAGGCTCCACTGGATGTATTCAGGCACTGGAACCATGACTTGAGCATCCCAAACACATGCTCTATTATGATTCTGGTCTGTGTGTGTGCCTCATTATGGAGTTCTTGTTTGGGTGTGCATTTCTGATGGGTGTCATCAGCCATGGCTCAAGTGCATAACCAGCATCTCCCACTAGATATCTGTAAGGGATGTCCCCATTGGCAAATCTCTGGTACAGCTGCGTCAGATGCCAGTTGTGGGAATCATGATAGCTTCCAGGGCAGCCAGCACACGCATTCATTATTATGCCCTGGGCATCACACACGACCTGGCAGTTGATGGAGGGGAAGCCCTCATGGTTGATGTAGACACTACCCCGCTCACCGAGTGGTGCTTTGATGCATATATGCGTGCAGTCTATAGCACCCCCTACCTCAGGGTATTCTGCTATTTGGTGGAACAGTTGCAAATTGCTGGCCAACGCCTCACAGGTGTTAGGGAAATATATGTGTTCACCAGCATGTGCTGACATGGCATCCAGGAACTGGTGGAGTACCCTGAATGCTGATGCCTGTGAGATCCCCATCATATCCCCAGTTGGCCTTTGGAAGGTACCTGTAGCTAGTATTCTTTGGCCTTCACATACCTTGGTATCCACTGGGATGTGTTCCCCTCTGTTAGTTCTGTGTGTCAGGCGTGGCCGGCACAGCTCAACAATTTTTGGTAAGAGGTCCCTGTCAACCCTATAGCACTCCATTATCTCCAGCTCATGTAGCCCCTGGTAGGTTACTCTGGGACTGTACACTTTTCTCTATCTCCTCACTGTGGGTTGGGTGACAGCATTCACATCCTCACTACCCTCGGCCTCTTCCACATGTTGGTTGATAGCTATTGCATCCCCTATCATTTTGTTGTTTTGTTTGTTAAAATTTCCCCGCTTTTATACAGTGGTGGTGTAGAGTATGGGAATAACCAGAGGGAAAGGTGTTTGCATAGTTTATAGTAGTGTTCTGGGCTGGGCTGATCTGCTGCCTGTGTAATTGGCTGATTCTGATACACTTCACCTGCCAGCTATGCTAGTTCTCCTATATTACCTTTCTACTGCTGTTTTCCCTTCCCATTGCCTTCCTGTTTAAGCCCAGGGGAACGCTGCACAAACAGAGCACTCAAATGTGCACAGAGCTGCTATTTCCTGGTTTACTTTTTTTTTCCTTTAATACCTGGTGCGCAGTGCACACACCCACTTAGGCAATGTAAATAGTTCTAGGCAGCCTCAGACACACCTCCTTGCTTAGCTCTGCTAAGCTAGGAGCAAACTCAAGCCACAGGGCTCCAATCCACTTACAGTATGCCTTACACACCCGCCTATGATGTCAGCTAACTCCTAGGCTTGCACCAAGCTATTCCTGCTCTTACACTGTTAGGTGCTGACTAACATGCAGGGGAAATCTGGGATTCAGTATCATTCCCCTCCTTTGCATAGGATTGCCTGCTAATGCATAGTTACATGTCCCATACTGAGCATCCCCCCTTAGCAACCACTATTCACTGGCCATGTTGTCTACTGCCTGCCATTGAGTATAATGGCAAGATAGTGATTTTGGTTAGAATGCTTATTTTTTTGTTTTTTTTTTCTAATTTTCCACACAATCCCATTTGTGTGACGCTGTCCTATGCTTAAACAGCCGAGATGGGCTAAAAAAAAATAAAAGTTGATTTTTTTTTTTAATTTTGCAAGTGTTTACCATGCCAATGGCCTTATAGTTGGCCATTGGCATGCTTTCTACATGATATCCACCCTTTATTAGGAGCTGTCATGTCATGGCTCTGTTTTGTAATTTGCAGAAATGTACTCTGTTACTGGTGGAGTACATTTCTGCAGATTACACTAGTCTTGCACAGCCAGTTTCCAGCTTCCTGGATTGCAAATTCACCTCATTTGCATGGATGTTTCCTGCAAATGGGGTAATTTACATACAGGGGCTGAGTCCGTGCAGGACTAGTGCAGGATAGCTCGTGCACATCCCTACAGGTTATTCTTGGATCGCACAGCAGACATATTGCCTGCTGGAGCTCCTGCACTAGTCCTGCACATCATGCAGGGCTTGCAGAATCCAGGGGATAGTGTTTGACTATGAGTAACAGGCTACCATTTGAAGTGAACACAGCACCAGTTATTGCTATACACTTGAATGATTTGCTGATTATTTAAAAGTCAGAAGACAAACATCACAATAACATATATAAACTGATGAAAACATCACAAGATTACAGATCACAAGTTAAAGAAATCAAAATGTGATGTTGGCAAATCACATATTGAATGTGTGTAATAATATACACATAAAAGGGATACTCCATTTTTTCCACAAAGATGGTAAAAGCCATTCATGAGACACCCCAATATGTGCGAAAAGTAGTTACCTGAATGTCTTGTTTTTCATTTTACTACAGGAAGTTCATGTCAAATGAAAGTACAATGTTAGCACTGCTGTAGAGGCTGCTGAAATATACTCTGCCTTGTCAGTGTAAGTATTTATGAAAAGTGCCTTTGGAAAACAGTGACAAGTGCTACGTAATGTAATTAAGAGTTATCAGTGTCTCTTGTGATAACTATGCCTAGATTATAATGCATATATAACATGTTATACTTTGATTGGATAAAGGCAGTTGTTGCTGCATCATGATCTTTCTCTCCTGTAGAGGAATAAAGGATTAAAAATTTCCATTGTGAGAAATAAGTAATTGCTTTGATTTTGGAGTCTAAATATTACTTTATTACCATTGGGACTAACTGGTTTTCTTTTTTAATGGCAGGTTTATCACTGGTATTTTAAAACTCCCTAAAAGAAGCTTTTTTGAAATGCTAAGCTAATAAACTACATGTTTTGTCTGTGGCATTATGTATTTATTGTAAGTGTTATGGTATCCTGTATCTTATAGGACAATAGCAATCAACCAGTCCACAACTGATGCCACAGAGCAGGAAAAAATTGTGGACAGCACTAGCCATGGCAGTGAACATAATGCTACTACACATCCTGTAGATAATAACAGTCTTCAAAAGTAGAAAGGTAATTGGCCACTGCTTCCCATTATGGGCTAACCTTTAGCACAGTGTGAGTTTCTACAAGGACAGGCATGTCAGTATACTGAGTGAATCTAGAAAAAAGCTGGATGAAAAGTGACTGCAACAGAAAGAGAAAGTTAAAGAATATAATAAGACAAAAGAAGAACTTGAGTTGTTCTTACCAAAGAGCAGAAAATACAGGAATGAAATAACATCAGTCTATTAGGTCACATAAGGGAGATATGAAGGAATCATTCTTAAAAGAAAGGACATTGGGAATGCAAGGGGTATAGGCAGCAGACTGCAGAGACAGACTGCTCTAAGCATATCCAAACAAGTCGTTAATGGTGAGGACTTGCAGATGAATTTAATGGATTATGCAGTGGATGACAGAGAGGGAATCTACTGGGCTGTTTAAAGGGTAAGTAGAGAAAGAGTGAAGGAAATGAAATGGACAAAGTGGAATTAGACATGTTAATGGACTTAAAGACAGAAAACATGGACTCATTTGCAGTGATGATTCTTGCTGTCTTCAGTCATGCAAACCAATGAATTTTGCCATGGAGTACAAAGCACATACAATTAAATAGATCACCACAACTGTGGTTTTCTGAATATATTGTTTCAATGATAGAATACTTACCTTCCTTATATCTGCATTAAAATTTAACATTATAATGGTGATGGACAGGTTGACAGACGAGATCAGACAGGAGTCCCCGTGGACTATGATGTTTGCAGATGACATTGTGATCTGAAGTGAGAGTTGGGAACAGGTGGAGGAGACCTTGGAGAGGTGGATATATGCTCTAGAGAGAAGAGGAATGAAGGTCAGCAGGACTAAGGCAGAATATATGTGTGTGAATGAGAGGAAGGATAGAGGAATGATGAGGCTGCAGGGAGTAGAGGTGGCAAAGGTGAATGAGTTTAAGTACTTGGGATCAACAGTTCAGAGTAATGGTGAGTGTGGAAGAGAGGTGAAGAACAGAGTACAGGGAGGATGGAGTGGGTGGAGAAGAGTGTCAGGAGTGATTTGTGACAGACGAGTATCAGTAAGAGTGAAAGGGAAGGTCTACAAGAGGGTAGTGAGACCAGCTATGTTATATGGGTTGGAGACAGTGGCATTGACAAAAAGGCAGGAGTCAGAGCTTGACGTGGCAGAGTTGAAGATTTTAAGATTTGCACTGGGTGTGACGAGGATGGACAGGATTAGGAATAAGTATATTAGAGGGTCAGCTCGGGTGGGAAGGTTTGGAGACAAAGCCAGAGAGGCAAGATTATGTTGGTTTGGACATGTGCTGAGGAGGGATGCAGATTATATTGGGAAAAAGATGCTAAGGATGAAGCTGCCAGGTAACAGGAAAAGAGGAAGGCCTAAGATAAGGTTTATGGATGTGGTGAGAGAGGACATGCAGGTGGTTGGTGTGACAGAGCAAGATGCAGAGGACAGGAAGAAATGGAAACAAGTGATCTGCTGTGGCGATCCCTAACAGTAGCAGCCGAAAGAAGAAGAAGATGCTTACAGTCACATAACATTATGCAAAGTCTTATTTCATGTCATTGTTTATCCATTGTTTTTTATAAAACATTTTTAAATCTACTTCTCTTTCTTAGTATCAAGCTGGCCTCGATGCCTCTGTCCCTCCTTTTTTACATACTTTGTAAAACTAAAGAATTTGAATAACCCTGCTTTGTCTGTTCTATGACAGAAGGAATGCCAACAAGCTAATCCCCTCTGTCAAGTAGCTAATAATTAAATCCTCATTTTCAGTTTTCCCAACAGCTTCTAAGTCTGCAACTTTGTAATGTCTTCCCATAAGTTTATTAAGACTCCTCAATCAGACAGTAAGAAAATGTACATACTTTCCCTTTCTGTAGGAGGTACCTGACCCAGAAGTTGGTTTAAGGGTCTTTATCTTTGCAAAATACCTAAAGATCCACCCTTTCTGGAAATATATTCATGGACATCTTAACCAAATATGCGACGACATGCTTCATTAAAATGTGTCCTTAATATTTCTCAGCTCTCCCCTTCTACTAGGAGTTCCTCAGCACCATTATAATTTATAATGGACTTCACCTGCCATAGCATAAAAATGAATAAGAGATAAGTGGAAATCCCATTTTCAGCCACTTCATAATGGATCTCCCATATAAAGACTCCCTGCTACAGGGAAGTTGCTTCCCTGGTCATTTATGTAATACAAAAAACTCTGGATTATAGCAGGTTGTCAAAGAGAAGTACAGATACATTTGTATGATACTTAGGGCAATTACTTTGTGTTTTCTAAACCTTATTTAAAATGTGTATAAATGATAATAATAACGATAATAATAATTTTATTATTATTGCCATTATTATTATTATTATTATTAGTATTATTATTAGTATTAATAATAATAATATTAATATTTACAGTGGGCATTAATGAATATTATTTATAGTTGAATTTGTTTTGAAGTTTAGGGGAAGTATGACTGCGTAACTACTTCAGAGAATACTGTCAGTTTGCTACAGGTTTGAATACTCATTTTTATGTTTTGTCTGACAGAAGTTGTTAACCATTAACTGTCTATATTCTGTTCTCCTTCCATCCCATCCCTGGTTCTGTGTACATATTAAAAAGTCATCAGCTGTTTTAAATAGAGTATGCTATTGCTTTATATTTTGCAGTTTATTAAGAATAGTATACCTGGTAACTTTACTGGTTAAACAGTAAACACAATTTGATAGGTCTGTTGCCTTGGCTACCTTAATTGCTGTAAATAAAAGTGCTGAAACCACTTTGAGTTTTACTATATAAATGACAGTGCTGTTTTTAAGATGCTTTCAGTGGTACTTTTTCTTTTAGTTATTATATCAGACAAATTGCTGGTAGGTTGAATTGCTAGTTTTCTTATTAAATTACAAGTATAGGAAAGCTTTGAAGCTATATATTTTTAGATAAAGCCAAAGTAACCCTTTTACTCCTTTAATTCCTGATTTCAGTTTTCATTATTTAAAGCACTCTCTTATATATCAATGGCAGGACCTTCCTCTGCGAATATGAACTACTTTGTCCCCGTGTCCCACTCTCTTTTGATATTTCTAAGACTGTTCCTCTAACAGTAGTTCCATTATTCATGTAAAACTCTTTAGCAGACACATTAAAAGTGTGCAGTGTGTTTTTTTGGTTTTTTTTTGCTCTCAGTTTTCTGAATGGGAATCTCTTATATACCGTTGAAGTCTTTGGGAACTGCATCCTTTATTCCATGATGTATTTTAAAAGATCAGTCAGAAACAATTTAAGTTCTTACCTCAGTTCTGTAAGAATAGTGATACAAATTAGATGAAGCACCTCAAATTCTTACGTTTGTCAAGGTCATTTAAAACCTTATATTTTTGTAAAGGGCATGGCTTTATGCTTACACTTGATAATATTACTTAATATAGTAAAACAGTGGAAATATAAAAAAATTGCAAAATAGAAAACAGTTGTTATTGTGATATAATTAAGTACATCCAGAGTATTGAAAGTGTACTTGAGTAGGACTATGTGTGATATATACGATTAACATTAAGTATGCACTTGTGTCAAATGCATGCATTTCACCTAAATAATATTAAGAAAATAGACATTTTGATAGTTAACATAACATCAGCATAATACTGTTAGTAAATTACTTCAAATATTTTATTTTTCCTGGAAATGATGGTAGTTTTCTTTATTATAAAATATGACACAGACTCAGGAAAAAAACAGGAGCATCACTATTTACATATTGTGACTTCTGAATTTAATACAGAACATGATTTTACAGAACAGGAAGGTTGCTTTCAAATGCCATTTTACTGCTTTAAATACAATATGTTCTGTTTTCCCATTCAAGTGAAGTTTCAGGACACAAATTTCTATATGCATTATATTCTTTTCATATTAACCTCACTACCGCAGAAACACCATGTCCCTAGCTTGCACCCTCAACTTGTATTGGATCAAATTATTATGTTTTGTCGATCAAAATTCAGAAAGGGAATACCATTTGCAATAGCATCTTCTTAGCCCATATGACCTAGTTTGTTGCTTGGACAGAACTAATGGCCTGGCCATTGTAACACTGCACCTACATTTTCATGCCATTCACTATTCTGTGTTTTAGCTTTATAAAAAAAGGTCTTTTTTAATGGAAGTTTTGATGCTATATCTTCATTGTTTTTATGCAGTGTCTTAATGCTGATTGGATATTTTTGGGGGGCTTTGTTTCTTTTTTTCCCACCTACCTTTTTCAAGTCAGCAACTCTTTCTTTAGCTGATGATAACCCATGCTGTCTATCACTTGTTCCAAAATGTCTGACCATTTTCACATCTGGCACTTTCTCTGTGTCTTCATTAGAGAACATCATGACAAAGATAGCTGTTATCTCAGTAGGATATAGAACTATATGTCTGAATGATGACCCCTATAATGGCAGGCAGGGTAATCCTTCTTTTAGATATTGGTGTATTCAGAGTATTCTCGTTTAAAACTGGTATATTACCGCTTCCTATAAACAATAACATCATTTTCTGTGATCTTAAGGATACTATCTGTTGTTGTTTTACCACTAATCATTACCTAAAAAAAAAAAGGACAGGTGTATATACAGCCAAACAAAAAATTAACACTGATGATAGTTTTTGTTCCTTTCTGACAAATTAAACAATATTTGCTCTCCCTTTCTGGTGAATTAAACAATATTTGGTGTTCCTTTCTGACATTTGGTGCTCATTTTTCTGGAGATCCATGGGCGAGATGAAGTTTGCATCCATTACCTCTTGAAGACGTCTAGCACATATTTTGTTATAGTATACAGCTGTTCTCTTGCTCTGTATTACTTATGCCTTGCCATGAGAACAGCATACTACATGGTACTGCATACTGAACTTACAGATGGGGCTTTTTTATGCCGGTGAAAGCTGCCAACAATGGTCAGTCACTCATAATAATGTATTAAGATCTCTGAGTTCATTATTAAGGCAAGTATTTTATTGTGTACCTGTGAATAAATGCATTCTAAGCAACTTGGAAACTTTGAAGTAAAAGCCAAAAAGCTGTCTAACTATCTGCTTGTACATGATAAAGCATTATTACTAGACCATAGGTTAAATCATCGCATCCTAGCATTCTGGAATCCAATGATAAATGACCATTACTTGTACTGAATTAATTCTTTCACATTGGAGAAAGCAGATTAAAAATGTTTGTTTTGCATACCATTCTCTATTTTTCTTAAGCAGCTGGATAATTGTATATAACATTAAGTAAGAAAATTGGACAGTGTATCCACTATGAAATTTGGAATGCTGACAACTGCATTAGGTTCATTTTTTTTTTCCAGTGGTATCTTTCTGCCCATAAACTGACCCCAGGATTCACAAAGGCTGATTTTCCATGCTGAGCTCCTGCATGGAAAACGGCTGCTAAGCAATCCATGAAAGTGCCGTTTTCACTTGCACAAGTGGCCCTACACTGTTCTAGTATGGAAAACCGCAAAAATGCAAATCACCTAATTTGCTCGTGAAAACCATGCAAATCAGGTGATTTTGCGATCCACCAAGCTGCCAGTTCTCCGTGCTAGAACAGTGTCATTGCAGAAATGTATTTGGCTAGTAACCGAATACATTTCTGCATCGGACAAAATGGAGGCATGACAGCTCGTGCAAAAGCATGTATTATGTTTAATGCACATGCCAATGACCAAATATAAGTCCATTGGCATTAAAAACAGTTTATTTTTTTTTAAATTAAACTTTTTTTTTTGCCGATCTCGGACCTTTAAGCTTAGGGCAGCTGCATGCAAACGGGATTTTGCTGGGAAAGAAAATGAGAAAAGTCAATTTTAAGTGAATTCTGCATTTTGCCATTATAGTCAATGGCATGAAGAATGTAAACAAAACCAGGGAGCACTGGTTGTCAAGGGGAAAGGGTCCATTTTAGTGCAGTAACTAAAACCTACACACTGGGGTATGCAAATGAGGGGAGTTGTACTGAATCAGAGATTTCTTCAAAGTGTCAGCTTGTACCTAACCGTGTGGGTGCAGCAATACAACAGTGCAAGTCTAAAAGCTGAATGACTTCATAAGAGGGTATGACATGCTTTCTGTAAGCTCATTGGAGCTCTGTGGCAGTGTTTGCCCTTAACTAAGCACAGCAAAGGAAGGGGGTGTGTCAGATCTGCCTAAGCATTGTGTACATAGCCTAAACGGGTGTGCGTGCCATGCACCAGGATATAAAAAAAAAAAAAAGAAAAAAGAAAAAAAAAGAGGAAATGGCAACACTGTTTACATTTGAGCAATGGGTATGCAAGGGGTGCCTTGGTGCTTAAATAGGGAGGAACCGGAAAGGGAAAACAGCTGTAGGAAAGCAATCAAGGAGAACTAGCATAGCTAGCATGTGAAATGTATCAGAATCAGTCAATTATTCAGGCAGCAGCCCAGCACACAACTATAAACTATGAAAACACCTTTCAGTCTGTTTTTTCCCACAAAATCAACACCACCGGTGTACACAGATGGGGAAATTTTACCTGACAAAACTAACAAAATGTTAGGGGCTGCTGTCACTCTCATATATCAATATGTGCAAGAGGCTGAGGGTGGTGAGGAGGAGAATACTGACAACCGACCCACAGCGAGGAGGAGGAGAAGAGTGTACAGACCCAGGGTAACCTACCAGGGGCTACATGGGCTGGAGATAGTGGAGCACTATAGGGTGGACAGGGACATTCTACAGCAAATTGTTGAGCTGTGCCGGCCCTGCCTCACACATAGAACCAACAGAGGGGAACCCATCCCAGTGGATACCAAGGTATGTGTAGGATTAAGAAAACTAGACAGAGGTACCTTCCAAAGGCCAACTGGGGATATCATGGGGATCTCACAGGCATCAGCATCCAGGGTACTCCACCATTTCCTGGATGCCATGCCAGCACATGCCAGTGAGCACATATATTTCCTCAACACCCATGAGGTGTTGACCAGCAATATGCATCTCTTCCACCAAATAGCAGAATACCCTGAGGTAGTGGGTGCTATAGACTGCACGCACATGCACATCAAAGCACCACCCGGTAAGTGGGCTAGGGTCTACATAAACTGCACGGGCGTCCCCTCCATCAACTGCCAGGTTGTGTGTGATGCCCAGGGCATTAGCTTGAATGTGTGTGCTGGCAGTCCTGGAAGCTATCATGACTCCCACATCTGGCATATGACACAGCTGTACCAGTCATTTGCCTGTGGGGACATTCCATATGGCCACCTAGTGGTGGATGCTGGCTATGCACTGGAGCCATGGCTGAAGATACCCCTCAGAAATGCACACACTCCTGAACAAGAACTCCATAATGAGGCACACGCACAAACCAGAATCATAATAGAGCATGTGTTTGGGATGCTCAAGTCACAGTTCCGCTGCCTGGACATATCCAGTGGAGCCTTGCAGTACTCTCCAGCTACATGTACACAAATGTTCATAGTATGTGCCATGCTGCACAATATGATCTTGAAGAAACAGCTGCAGCAGGAACAGCACAGGGAAAGGCCACACAGCCCCCACTTATGCCAAGGCCATCACAGGCACAGAGTGACTTGAAGCAGGAACTACCTGAGCCTGCCCTTGTAGGCAGAAGGATGCATGCCCAGTATGCCCAGGCCTTGGCAAAGAGGCAATGCATAGCACATACACTGACATGGTAGGAACCCAGGAAATGACACCTATCTCTGACTCGCACATACAGTAAAAGGGATGCCAAACTTGACACTACCTGTGCTTTACCATGTATATATAGTGTACTATGTGCATCCAACATAGTCATCCCTCCAGCACCATCCTCAATACTGACCAGCCACAAGGTAAGTCACCCTTCCTATCAATTACTGAATGGAGTGGTATGTTCTGATAGCTGTATCTATGGTATGGACGCGAAAATGCAAGGGGAATTGGCTGGCTGAATGGGATGGCAGCAGATAGTGAACACCTATATGGGAAGCATAAAATCCATAACAAATACTAGTGTCAACATACTAGGCAGTATTAGACAAGGTGACAAACCCACTACAGTACATTGGTGGCCCAATTAACTGTGTGTGTCCATAGGACACACACATGCATGTCAGTGAGGCTCACATACCCACCGCCAGCCTCAGCCACCAGGACAGGTGTAGATGACCATAAAGAAAGGCTGGGCTAAGGTCTCCAATTGATGACAATGGTGAACACCCCCCTCCATACCTACACAGACAGAATACAACAGGTCTGGCAGTTGTATGTTAGTTATGAAGGGTAAGAAGTCTGAAACTGAAATGCAGGTCAATAAAATGCAAGATCTGTACTCTACTGATATGCCTCCAGTCTGCATGATAGGTCAGAATAGAATATGAAATGGAAGCCAACGGAGTACCTGAAATACCAGTACAGTCTTAGCAAATGTTTAAAGTTTTCAGGTGTGCTCCCTCCCCCACAAACCTATGTAGAAATGCAGTAACATGTAAGTATGAGGAGTAATAACAGATTACCCGAGCTGGCCCAATCTACAGGATAGATTGTTGCATGTGTACAATATGCAGGGGTCTGCGTGTTAGGTTGTTGTGTGTTCAATATTGTCTGGAACTGGTCAGCATGTAGGCATGGAGGGTTGTGTCTTGGTGGTCTATGGGCAGTACTGTGGTTGACAGGGCCATGTTTTGACAACTGCAGTGCAAACCACAATGCTTCTCAGCAATACCCATGTCAGCAGTGATCCATACTCACTATCCAGATGTCAAAATCTGTCACCGTCTGAAAGATGGACATGCCATGAATGTGGACACATACATACACACAGTACACAGCTGGAAGTACCCTAGACCGAATACATAAAATTTAACTGTCAACTGCACACACTTTTGTAATTGTACATACAGGTTAGCAGCACATTAGTTGTCCATGTAATATGGAATACTGGTGTTGTCTGGCCAATCACTGGCAGACCACAAAAGGCACAGTTATGAAGTAATGAGAGAATGCCTATGTCCCTGCACAAAGCAGCATATGGGGAATGTCCCAGGTATATATGTGAGTCAGCTGCAAGTCACTTCCATATCACACATGCACCCAGCTCACCCCACTATCAACCACAGGTTTATCACAGGTCATATCCTTGCTGTTGGGAATGAGTACAGTATGACCCCACTTCTGTATGGGAATAACCACAGAATGCAGCATGCTAAAGAGGTGTCCTATGCAGGTGTGTCCATAGCTGAAAGCAGCATCCTGCCAGCATCCAGACCAGTGGATCAGTATGGACAGGAAGTATTCCCAGTAACACCTCACACACTTACCCAGTCACCCCAGAGAAATCCAGTGGATCACAGCCTGGGAATGTAGGGGTAACAAAATGCACTGGCCTGCTACAGATGACCTGCATTACTACCAAATGGCCTACAGTCCTCTGTCAAAGGCCTGTGCCTCACCCGTAGTGCCAATCTATGGTATCTCATGGGGTCCTAACAACGTAACACAGTCAACAGAACACAAATCAAAGGCCATGTTGACAAATCCAAGTAGCATACCCCCCATGTCCTACTGCATGAACTGTGGACCAATCCATAAATACCGCTAGGATGAAGGGTCAACTATAGAGATACTTCTCAGATATAATTTGCATAATGTTTGGAAGCTGATAGAATAACGGGGGGGGTGTAGAAGCATGTACGTCATGGAGTGTGTGAAGTCTGAAACTCTGATGTGTACCCATACTACCCCTGCCTGCAAACCCAGGAATGGGTGGCTACAAACCTGCTTATAAACAACAATGTGAAGGGGAACTGACCAGATATATGTGCCCTGTCTCTGGGTAACCTAGGTGAATCTGTACAGTTGAGCGGTATGGCCACAGCAGGATGTGGCCATTCTGTTAAGTCGATATATGTACAAGAAGGGGATCCTCAGCCACCATACTACCAAGGTGCTGGACCATTTACACAGACCCATCAGCAAGTGTACAATAATGTGTAGGCTGCGGCTCACAATACTGGACTCGGCTTCATTCATCTTGTATTTCCTGGTAAATAACTGTGAGCAAATACTCTTATCTGTCTGTAGTTGATGATATAATACATCACAGTGTAAAACAGTACATATGTCTGAATATCTCTGCTAACACCAACCATGTAACACAAGCAGCATAGACAGCAGTAGTTCCAGTATCCCCCTGTCTTTTGCCCATTGTGACTCCATATTGTCAACCTATCTACAGATATCCTGCAGAAACAGGTTGGTACCTGTAGGTGTAGAACACCAAAGCCTGGACTGGAGTACAGCCCTACCTGGAATGGATTCACACACTCAATACAGAAGGTCATACTGGGCATGGTCCTACACATAGAGAAATGAAGCCCCCCACAGTGGACTATACATATCTGTCATTTACAGATGTCTGTGCACACACACCAAACTGTACACCATTTATACTTCACACAATCATTGGATAGGAATACTCACACATATCTAAGGCCAACAGACTATAATATTTCAAACATACACACACAGAAATGTGGGGAAGAGAGAGACAGACAGTGACAGAGAGAATTCCATTATGAGGTCTGTTCCACCCACTACACATTCAGTTGGCTTATATCACATGATGTGTCCGTGGTGCTTGTGATAACTGTGTAACACGATAGTACAAATATGTATTCACGTAGTATTTGTAAACTCAGTCCTGTCAAATGTGAAGTTGTTTGTGAGTGTGTGTGTGTGTGTGTGTGTGTGTGTGTGTGTGTGTGTGTGTGTGTGTGTGTGTGTGTGTGTGTGTGTGTGTGTGTGTGTGTGTGTGTTTGGCGATGAATGATTTTTGAGGACATTCACACCCACTACACCTTCCATTGCCCTACTTTAGCACTCCTGCTGATGTCAGTCACCTTGAAATAACCCACTGGCAAACTCTCAGCCCATAAGCTCTGTGGCACATGCAGTAATTGTGTAATACTATAGTGTAGCAAACTAGTTAGATAGGAGCTCCAATCCTAGTCCTAGAAACTGTGAAAATGTGTGTGAAAGCGTGTGTGTCTAACACCTGATTTTGTGGACATTCACACTTACTACACTTGCCATACCCCTCCTTTAGCACTGCTGTTGATGTCACTCACCTTCAAAGGTACCTTTGGACAGCTCTTCAACATAAAATCTCCATGACACTTGTGATAACTGTGTAATACCATAGTGTAGCAAACTAGTTAGGTAGGAGTTCTAATCCTGATCTTAGCAACTGTGAAAATGTATGTGTTTGTGTATGAGAGCGTGTTTGTGTCTTTGTTGACACCTGATTTTGTGCACTTTCACACTTACTACACTTCTCTTACCCTCCATTAGCACTGTTGCTGATGTTGTTCACCTTCAAAGATACCTTTGGCCAGCTTTCCAACATATAAGCTCTGTGGCACATGAGATACATTCGTAATACTGTAGTAGCAATACATAGCTTGGTAGGGGCTTAAAACTCAGTACTGGCAAGTGTGTGTGTGTGTGTGTGTGTGTGTGTGTGTGTGTGTGTGTGTGTGTGTGTGTGTGTGTGTGTGTGTGTGTGTGTGTGTGTGTGTGTGTCATCAGTATTCTGTGTTGGTGTTGGTGTGACTGTGTAATAACAGGATCCATTGTAGGGTGAGTTTTGCTACATTTTCATATTGAGGACTCATATGTCCCAATGTCCACATTACAAGGTCAACAGTTGTCAAACACCATAAAGGTTATTGTAGACAATCCACAGCCATAAATGTATATATAGGCAACCATTATAATTCCCAGAGACCACTCTTCACCCACAGATCATACAAAAACATGCTTGGCTCTTTCTTTCTTACTTTCTTTCTTTCTTTCTTTCTTTCTTTCTTTCTTTCTTTCTTTCTTTCTTTCTTTCTTTCTCTCTGTTTCTCTCTCCCCCTCTCTGGTAGATGCGGAAAAATACATCTGTTTTGAATAGATAGCAGCTTGACTTTTGTAGGTAATGCTCATGATCAGCTGATGGCCTGTGCATGAATTGGAGTTCCCCACTTGCTAATTGCATGTGGAACAGCTGTTGTATCATTCCGATAGTTAGTTGCATGGAAACATACTCCTATAACTAAGCACTGCAAATGGGTGTTGGCCCTTTTCCTTCACTGTGAGCAGGACTTCATGTGGATGTCTGACAAACAGCATCACAGAGGGTAGTTGGAAATACCTATTACAACAAACACTGTGGAGACAGGCCAACAAACTGGAGGGGGATGTTCCAGACATGGGGACAGAATGTTAGTAATGCTGTTCTACATTTGAAGTAATGTTGGTTTAACAGGGTTTGTGTGTATATGGCTGTTCTGCATGATTGAAGTCTGGTATGACAGTGTTATGTGGTTGAGGAAACTCTCACCTGTAGAGCTATCTGCAGACTGGCCAGAGTTTCGAGTCTTAGATTTGGTGTGTTATTCACACATTTTCTGTCTTTATAAATGCAGTATCATACTCTGATTATTGTAGTCAATAAATGGTAACATCCATTGTGTTACTGACTCCATATCCCTCAGAAGAGATATGTCACAACAAACCCTGTTACACCACAATGTTCTCAATTTATAACAGCAATATGTCAATATTGGCCTTGTGTTTGTGCCTCTGTCCCCCAAGTCTGTCACCCTTTGTTCATATGTCATGCAGTAAGAGATGGATATGTACATTATATCATTATTTACTGACATAATTCCTGATATCAAGCCAGTGATATATCAGACTACCAGACATGTAATGTATAGGAGGCCTAATATTTGAGGACAAAACCTGGACATTCTGTTGTGGTCTGTACAGTAGTGAGGTCTGTGTACATATGGTGATTGTTGACAGAGTGTCAGTATTGTGTAGCAGTGTATTGTGAATATATTTGGCTTGTATGCAGGCTGTGGTAGATGTCAGTGGTCTTGGTCCTGTTCTATCTGATGTTGTATGCTGCTCCAGTTTCTGATACCATGTCAGCCCATATGTTTGTAGGGCCAGACTGATTCATGTCCCATACCACAATCAGGCATCAGACTACACTGTGAATTGGGCCAGTATATATAGAGTTTGTGTGTGAGTGACAAACATGGATGATGGCTTTTGTTCACACAGTCCATATACTGTACTATTACTTATGCTTACCATTATGTGACTGTGACTGTGTTGAGATTGGTTGTGGGTATGCACTTTCATACTTGTGTCTATTACTCTGTGCTGTTAAATGCCTGTAGTGCCTGCTATATTTGTAATTACATGTGTATTCCCCAAAAGGTAAATTGGGTTAGTGTTTTGGCAGTCTGCCTGTAATGTAGACAGTGCTTGGTGACATACCTAGCAGCTCAGTGTATTTACCTTAGTGTGATGTTATGTCCAGATATTTGTCAGATGTACTGTTGCCTGGCCACCATACATGTGTATTTCAGACA
Source organism: Protopterus annectens (assembly GCF_019279795.1). NCBI lineage: Eukaryota > Metazoa > Chordata > Ceratodontiformes > Protopteridae > Protopterus > Protopterus annectens. The sequence continues at coordinate 1,890,761,802 of NC_056728.1, read as the reverse complement.
AAGCAGTGGGCTGCTGTGAAGATGTATGCCACTAACTAGTGGGAAGTATGTTGCTTGGGACCTCTGCTCCTCCAGTTAGTATGTGTTAGGACAGACAGGAGGGTGTGAATGCATCAACTGTGTGAGCTTATCTACTCCAGTATTTGTGATATATCCCCATTTTCATGGCTTTAAACATCTCCTTTGTCAGGCTTGGTCCACATTTCTTGCACTAAGGAGTTCTGTGTATACCTCTCGACTGACCAGATTGTTTCAAAATGTCCATGTTTATTGATCATATTTCTTCTGTACTCCACAGGATCATTACTGTGATTTGTGTGGTATTTCACTATGATGATTTTATGATGTCTGTCAGTAACTGATGGCGTACATGTCAGTTTCAGAAGAGCCTTCCTTCACAACATGTATGTTGACCCAACCCCTGTTACTGTAGCACCATTCTACAGTTATAACTGCAATACGTAGATTATGTCCCCTTGCACTAAGACATTGAGAGTTATGGTGCTGAGGTATGACTCCACAACATGTCATGGGCATATGTTATATATATATATATATATATATATATATATATATATATATATACACATAGAGAGAGAGAGAGAGAGATGTGCATATATATATATATATATATATATATATATATATATATATATATATATATATATATGTGTGTGTGTGTCTGTGTGTGTGTGTGTGTGTGTGTGTGTTATATCTTTTATGTGTAAATATAAGTGTTGTATATACTTTCTCAGATATATCCCACCATATTTATTTGATATGCATATATTTAGATATAAGAATATGACTGATTCAATACTATTTTCACTTACAAGTACTAAACAATTGTAGTAGTCAAAGCAGTTGTTCACTACTATTCAGTATGTGTACTGAATGATATATTTGAAAAAACAACAGGCAATTTCACAGCTCAGATGCCTTAGTGGTTAAGTGCTGTAATGCTAGTGTACAGGGTCCTGGGTTTAAGACCTGTATGAGTGATTTATTTATTTTTTTGCTGGGCAGAACAAGGGCTGATAGAGACAGGGTGATTAAGGCACTTTAAAGATGCTTAAAAGCAGGTTTGTGCAGGTTTATGTGAAACTAAGTGCTGCTAACATACGGTTAAATGAATATGTACTTACATGGTGTAGGCTTCGTAAATCCGCATAGCATTTAGATGCTTACACCTGATATGCATAGCCCAGCCCAGATAACCAGTGATCACATTCTAGTCTGATCAAATAGCAGGGTGATGACATCTTTAATAACTGTATTTAATTCCATTTATATAACATGTTTCTATGTGCTGTATTTAAAGTAGCAAGCGGTGTGAGTAAACTGCATGGGACACGAGTATACATGGGTAGTACCACAATCCTTTCTATGTGTATGTGTTTAATACATGGGCACTATGCCAGGTTATATGCAGTCACACTTGCATGTATTGTATCATTATGTTACCACTTTTAACAGTGCTTTTCCATGTAAGAGTAGAATACAGATTGTAGCACTGGAACCATACACCCCTGCATGCAAAGCTGGACTCTGAGTACTGACTATTGTGTTCTTGGTGTTTGAGCGGTATGTTTTTATGTATATCCTAGTGAATATTTATCTGCTATATTGATAGTAACTGTAGACTACCATGTTTTTAGGACATCACATTGAGGACTGCTGTAATGTAGTAATGGCATACCTATCAGTTTCAGGCATCTATCTTTCAAAACATTCATCCTAATGCATAACCTGTTGCCTATCTACTTTCTGTCTGTCCTCTGTACAGAAGTGCAGATGTCAGGTATTCATCTTGGTTGCTTACAGGCAGTCTCTGATTGACTGACACTGACATGTCTGCCCAGCTGTGTTATGAATCCCACAGCTAGGAAACCCTAGTCTGTATGCACCACATGCCATAGATACCTGAACTAGACTACCGCAGTCAACAGAACATGTATGTGTACAGGCCCCTAACCCAGACACTGGCCATGTTATGCAATATATGTTGCATACATGTCAATGGGAGCACCTATCTGGTCCTCCTCAAGAGAAAACCAGATGAGTGGATGTTGAATATAACTGTCTCCCTTAGATCACTCAAGTGGCATCAGTTGATAGATGGGCTGCTGACAAATATCAGGTGCCATGATAACAGTGTATGTACATGCCCTACTCTTCACATCTCTCCATGGTCATTAGCCTGGTACACACCTAGGAACACCTGCACCTATTGACCTCAGTACTGACAAATGTGTCTGTGTGCATTACTGGGTATAACAGTGTTTGTGTGTTTGTAAACTTGTACTTGGAAATACTCTCAGGGCCTTCTCACCCACTACACCCCCATTGCTATATGTAGAAAGGGCTGCTGCTGTAATTCACATTAAATGTACCTTGTGACACTCTTCACCCTATGGGCTACCTGGAGTTTGCAGTACCAACATAACACTGTTTTACAAATGGGTAGATTGGTGTGGGTTACCCTCTAAGTCCTGGCAAATGTAAGTATGTGTGTGTGCATGTGTGTCCAATTATGTGTGAGTGTGCATATTTGTAGGAGACAGCATTCAGAGGCCACATCCTCCAAATACACTAAATCTTGCCATACATTATAAGGGATGGTGATGTTGCTGACATTAGGAGAGCCATGACAAAACCTTCACCCTACTATCTCTGTGGCATGTGCAATAAATGCATATCCATGTAGTAGAATAATTAGATAGACAAGGGTTTGTATTGCAGTCTTGGTCAATGTGTGATTGTGGGTATGTCAGAGCATTATTATGGGTTTCAGTGAGTACAATAGCCAGTGTGGGTTGGAGGTGATGGGTATACTGTCTTTATACCAGGGTACCCCCAGTACATGTCCCAATGTCCACTGTAAGATGACTGCTGTCACCATCAACCATACAGGTAACTGATAACACTCTTCAGCCCAATGATGCATGTGCTGTGTTCAAAAAGTTTGTAACAGTGTGGACTCTCTGACAAGGTAGTCAGCACTGCTAAACCCACATCTGTCTAATGTGTCTATGACTGTATCTGTTTGTCAATGTGTATATGACAGTATATTATACTATATATTGCCCATTAACACCCAGTACATTCCCCATTACCATCCTGTACAAGTGGTGATGTTGTTCACTTTACAGGAAGCTCGGGACACACATCACCGTACAAGTTCTGTGGTGTATGCAATTAAGGACAAACACATTAGTAGCAGTAAGTACCTATGTAGGGGTTCTAATCTCAGTGTTGCAAGTAAGTGTGGGTGTATGTGAAGGGATCTACTTCAGTTTTCCTGAAAATATATTTCCCAGGAGATCATTTGTCTGAGAACTAACTGGCAAAGGGTAACATTGCAAAGCAATAATCTTGTGGAAAATCATTCCATCAAGACTAGTAGTGGATGCGTAAATGCCCTTTTCCCCACTGTACAGCTATACTGGAATTGGTATACATAGTTGGGTGTGGTTGTTGTGGGTACAGCCACACACATTGCGGGTATTGTTGTGTGTATCCCCCCACTTAGTGTGCTGTTATACTGTCCAGTTTATGTTAAGAGGTTAAGTAGTTGTTAATCACACAATGTGTGGTTCTACGCCACCCCATACCCTCCAATGTTGGGGACCATGCCTCCCACACCAACACGACTATGTATACCAACCCCAGGATTGCAGTACATTAGGGAAAAGGACATATACCCTGCCAGTACCATTTACAATAAAATTAAATTTGGCAGACTGATTATTTACTGATGTGATGTTTTGGCAATTTGGTCTTGGTGGAATTACAAATGCCAACATGAGTTCTCTGCACAATGAAGTACATCAATGTGAACAGTATTCTCTGTGTTTTTCATCAACACAAAAGCCTGTGTGTGTGTGTGTGTGTGTGTGTGTGTGTGTGTGTGTGTGTGTGTGTGTGTGTGTGTGTGTGTGTGTGTGTGCGTGTGTGCGTGTGTGCGTGTGTGTGCGTGTGTGTGTGTGTGTGTGTGTGTGTGTGTGTGTGTGTGTGTGTGTGTGTTATTCACAAACATTTGGTGTGTGCCACCTAGTACACTTACCGTTGTCCACTGTAGAAGAGCTGCTTACATCAGCCAAAATGCACTCACTTGTATACACCCCTCAAACCTATCAGCCATGTGGCACTTACAGTAACTGTTATACAGACCTGTCACTTGTGTTCAGCTGTACCCAGGATATGACACAGTCAATGTGTTAACACAGTGCTGCACCCCTTGTAGGAAAGGACAGCATACCAACATCCTCCTGACACACAGATACATAGAACACAAACAGAATGCATTATGGAGACCACATTTAGTCAGTGTTAATAACAGCAATAATGCATCATGGCTGGACAGCTACACGACCTGATGTGTAAGCATGAAACCTTCCAGATGACAACACTTTAAACAGCATTACATTGCTAAACTGTCATACATACACCCTGTGCATCAGAACCATAATAGCATGTCCCTGCATTGATGTTATGGATGACAGGGATGTGGCAAAGGTATCATCATATGCACAGGGTGTAGTGTGGGTATGCCAGAGGCTTAGGCTGTGCAATTTGGTTGACATTATGTGTGTGGTTTAGGGGGTTGTTCATTAAATGGCCTGTGCAGACGTGGTGTGTGTGGGTATGGAAGTGCCCTAGCTATGATGGTGATGTGTGTGTGTGTGTGTGTGTGTGTGTGTGTGTGTGTGTGTGTGTGTGTGTGTGTGTGTGTGTGTGTGTGTGTGTGTGTGTATGGATTCACAAAGTTCTGCCATGTGGCTGCCCTATATAGGTGTATGCTGGGGAGCTGTGCACTGTACATGGCAGGGTGCACAGATCACTCTGTCTGGCCATGGACACGGGAACTGCACCTGCAGGGGTTGCACGGGCACCATCTGGAAGAAGCCAAGTTATGGTACTCTCTCCCTGATGATGGCATTTGTCTGCTGGATCTACATCCCTGTTGGGAAAAGCCAAGCCCACATGTAAGTGGACTGCTTCATTGTGGTGTGGCCAGCACCCCTCCTGTAGTGCTGGTGCTGGTACTGCCACTACAGGAGCAGGAGTGAGATGTCGCATGTCAACGTAGACCTCCACCTGCTGGTGTTGCTGATCTATGTCCAGGTGGCCGATGCCCTACTCCCACCACATGCTCACCCACAGACACCACATGGTTGAGGATTCCCACCCAACCGTCTATCAATGACCCCTGCAAAATAACGGTGGGCATCTGGATGATCATGGATGTAGTCATGGACAGCAGGAAGAGTAGTCCACTGGAGCCTCAGACCATCTCTGGTGTAATGTTTCATATGTGCCTGTGCCTCCATGATGGGCCAAAACATGCATCTGGTGACATCTGCCATGGCACTTCTGCCAGTGGCCTGATGGCCAGCAGCCCTCCTATGAGCCTCCCTGTCTATCTGCCTGTTTGGGACCCTGTCAGTCATCTGGCTATGGCTGCTGTGTATAGACACACTTGCCATAGTCACCACATGTTCCTGTCCCATTACACCACCATCAAACTGTCCCTCATCATCTATGGCTACTGGTGATGAGGTATGTGTGGGCATTGTGACTGTGTGCAGTGATGGGGTGGATAAAAGTGGGATGCCAACCAATGGCACAGATGCAGCCCCTGACAACCCTGCCTGTGCCTCACTATGCCTATCATCATTGTCAGAGTCTGTATGGACACTAACATCAGTTTGCCTGCAGGAGGGACCCTGACCCACCTCGCCACCTGTGAGGGGCATACAAGACATTTAAATTAAGACTTGTATATTATGTTTTACTTCTATACACACACACACACACACACACACACACACACACACACACACACACACACACACACACACACACAGGTGATGTGGCAGAAAGATATGACACAGACCTTTCATTAACTAACAGTTGACATGCATGACATATGGCACTCAACAACACACACTGCAGACATTCATAATCCTGGTTACCAACAATACACATCTCTGTGATGCATGACTTGTGTTAGTAGGTGATGCCCCTTCCCCTGGAACACACTGCACCCATGTACACATTATTGCTGTGCCCCTGTACAGCACACTGGCATGTACTGTGTACCATACTTCACAAGTGTACAGACCATTGCTGAATGTGTAAATGTCTAGCAGTTATGTTTTCTCTGTTGCTCACAGCCACTATGTGTTTGTCTGACACATAACTGGGATAATATGAGGTCTGATGTCAATAATTAATGTCTGACCTTTGCTTTGCAGATATCATCATCAGCAGTGCATTTATGTGCAATAAAATCCTGTTACACTGACAACCTTCAAAGCTTCATGTGGATATGAGGAGTGTACACACCCCTGTTGACATGCCAGCCTCTTCTATTATATGCAGCGGGGCCATAATACTGCATCTAATTATGTTACACACACCTGATATGTGACATATAACCTGTGCAATCCAATGCAGTATCAAACAAATGTGTTTGTAGTGGAAATGCTGAATGAGATGCGTACGATATTTGGGTTGCATAAGTGTGCACACCCTTAAAACAATGGTTTGTTGAATCACCTGTCAAGTGAGCTACAGCAGTCATTATTCTTGGAAGGGGTATACTAGCATGTTCCATCTTTACTTGGCATTATTTGGTCTGTCTGCCCTACAAAGGTTCCCCCAACTCTGCCAGATTGCAAGGTAAGCTTATGTGCACAGTCCTTGGAGGTCACACAGTGGCTTCACTATTGCTGTAGTGTCTGGGTTATGTCTGGCATAATTCATAACCTTGACTGTGTTCACATACAGCCATTCTAAGCTAGCTTTGGATGTATGCTTTGGTTCACCGTTGTGTTTGAAGCTGACACCCCTCCCCATCCTCAGACTTACTGCAGATGCCTGACAACTATGGGCCACACACGAGTGTTATTTTGCAGTGTTCCAAATTCCACCCACCATGTCTACCAGCCTAGTTCCAGCTAATGAACAGCAACACTAAAGGTGTACACTGGCACCAGTAAGCTAAAAGTTGGGGATGGTGGCCCTGAGGTGGAGTGAGATGTTGCTTGTGCACCACACATATATTTATGAATACTCTCTGTTGATTTGAGCCTTGGTCTCATGACAACATTACACTTTGCAACACATGCCTTTGGGAGATGTGATGTTATGATTATCCTACCTGTACAGATCCCTGAATGATATTTCATGTGGGATAAACCTTCCATCTGATTACCCTAACCCATATGCCACATTTATGCAGAATTCTGCCGATCAACACAACTACTACACAGGCAGTACTTGCTAGACATTCCTGCAACTCCATCAGTGTTGCTTCATGTCTCTGTGCAGCCTCCATGACTTGTTTGCAACATGATTTGCCATCTGTTTTGGATGGGCATCTGTTTATTTTTTACATCACTCACTGTTGTCTCATATTTAATACAGCTCTAGATCACTGTCTGCACTGTTTGCCATGATATATGCAAAGGTGAGGTAAGGTTACTTTTCCCACTCCTGACTGCTACCTTTCAGATATGGGATCCATTTCATGCTTTGTAAGGTGTGTGCAAGCCATGGCTGCCTCTGTTGTAGGTGACTGGGCAAATGTCATGGACATACATCTTGGACAGCAGACCATTACATGGTGTGTTATTGAGGCCTTGTACTCAATGGCAGTTGTGTACTCAAGAAGAGTGAATGCTGTCAGTACATGACAAGCTGCCTCCACAATATGTCATTTGGAGTGCATGCACACATATGCTTCTAGTGTTTTGTAAGGTTTGTATACCCCAAATTTGTTGTCCTAACATGGGATTCTATATTACACATTCATTAATTATGTTAGAATCACATTACAGGTTGTAAAAGATATGGAATGTGTTACTGGGGTCTGCTGTTGTATATTTTAGGAACAGTTGCCATTGTAATAGTAGTGTATATACTGTTGCATCCACTGTATAAGGGTAATGTTTCATACATCTCCCTAATGTAGGCCATTTGTCCCAACATTTTGTTTATCTCTGTCCACACATTTTTCACTGACAGGTTGTGAGGTATACTGCAAGAATCTTACATACCCTGCAGATATGCCACCATGGTGACCACTGTGATGCAGTGCAGTTAACACCAACAAAAATGAACATATACAGCATGCATTATGTGTAGGTGTGCTAACTGTGTGCATGGCAAACAGCATGACCTTAACATGTCCAGTGTACTGGCAAACCTCAACAAAACAACACCATACTCACCAGCTACAGGCTGCTGTCCCAGTTGTATACCAGAGGGACCTAAATAGTTGTGGTAGAGAAGTAATGTCAGAAGGTACACCTGGGGCATTGGTACCGGGTGGAAACAGCATTTCAGCACATCAACAGTACAAACCATAATGCTAAGGATTATGCACATCTGTGCTTTACTACACACCAAGAACATACTATATTATCTGACATATGCATGTAGATACTTTACAGATAAAGATGGATAAGCAACAGTGTTCTAGTGATGTGCACTGGGGACTTACCTGCATACTCCTCATCCATTGTGTGGGTGGCACCCACCTCCACAATGCTGTCTTCCACTTCATGGCTTGTCTGGGGGCAGGTTCCCCAAGGCTGGTGAGGAGCTACTCAGCATGCATCAGTAGGGGCTGGATGGCTTGACTCCCACCTGTGGCTAGCCATTCCCTCGCAATGGCAGCAGCCCAGTGACAGGCATGGTGGATGAGGTCAGTGCAATGATACCACACCTGCTCATAATTGTAGCTGTGCAGGCTGACATCATTTACCCTGTGGATGAGGTTGTTTCACAGGGCAGTCCTCTCCTGCAGATCCTGGGTCTGCGGCTGAATAATATGTTGTAATGCTGCACAACATATAGTATTATTGTGTCATTCTCTATGCTGGTGAATGCTGGCAACCATGAACGTTGCATATTACCTGGGAGACATAAGCAGGAAATAAGGTTACAGGACCTCATACGGTTTTCCACTTGCACATCAACAGTGGATATTACTTGCAAATAATCCAAAGTATACCATAACACTGTAACCTATCATGGGTTTGTCATCCTGCATTACAC